>NW_027618467.1:0-71871 GCF_964187855.1 Myxine glutinosa | reverse complement strand
TATTAGTGTGGAAAAACCACTTTTTGCACTTGTGATAGTGTTGAAAAACCACTTTTCGCACTTGTGTTATTGTTGAAAAAACACTTTTCGCACTTGTGTTGGTGCAGGGAAACCACTTTTGCACTTGTATTAGTGTGAAAAAACCACTTTTTGCACTTGTGATAGTGTTGAAAAACCACTTTTCGCACTTGTGTTAGTGTTGAAAAACCACTTTTTGCACTTGTGTTGGTGCAGGAAACCACTTTTGCACTTGTATTAGTGTGGAAAAACCACTTTTTGCACTTGAGTTAGTGTTGAAAAACCACTTTTCGCACTTGTGTTAGTGTTGAAAAACCACTTTTAGCGCTTGTGTTAGTGATGAAAAACCACTTTTCGCACTTGTGTTGGTGCAGGAAACCACTTTTGCACTTGTATTAGTGTGGAAAAACCACTTTTCACACTTGTGTTAGTGTTGAAAAACCACTTTTCGCACTTGTGTTGGTGCAGGAAACCACTTTTGCACTTGTATTAGTGTGGAAAAACCACTTTTTGCACTTGTGATAGTGTTGAAAAACCACTTTTCGCACTTTTGTTCGTGTTGAAAAACCACTTTTCGCACTTGTGTTGGTGCAGGAAACCACTTTTGCACTTGTATTAGTGTGGAAAAAACCACTTTTTGCACTTGAGTTAGTGTTGAAAAACCACTTTTCGCACTTGAGTTAGTGTTGAAAAACCACTTTTCGCACTTGTGTTAGTGTTGAAAAACCACTTTCCGCACTTGTGTTAGTGTTGAAAAACCACTTTTCGCACTTGTGTTGGTGCAGGAAACCACTTTTGCACTTGTATTAGTGTGGAAAAAACACTTTTTGCACTTCTGTTAGTGTTGAAAAACCACTTTTCACACTTGTGTTAGTGTGGAAAACCACTTTTCGCACTTGTGTTTTTTTTTTTTTTTTTTTTTTTTTTTTTTTTTGTATACAATATCGAGGCTCGTGAAAGAGCGAACATTAATCACATGAACACACAGAAAGACAAACCGACACATAAAACATATAACATAGGGAGCGGTAGACAAGATGGGGAGAGAGGGGGAAGGACACAAACACAACATTTGAGAGCAGGGACCGAGAGACATGGAGACATCGAGAGATCTGAGAGAGGGCGAGGGCTTTGGGGGGGGGGGGGGGGGGGGCGTGGGAAGGGGGCAGTGGGAGAGGTATAAAACATATGGACACTGCCAGGACTTCCAGGAAAGAAGTTGGAATTTCAAACAAGGTGGATCTGGGGTGAATTAGCGGGGGTAGAAAAGATCAAGGTTTTGGATGGGGGAAGATAAGAGATGGTGGTGAACAGCTGTTTTAAAGACCTGGAGGGAGGAGTGGGATTGAAGGGAGTGAGGGAGTTTGTTCCAGAGGCGGGAGAAAAGAGGAATGAAAGAGTGAAGGTGAGCGGAGAGCCGAGATTTCGGCAGTTTAACCATCAGAGGGTTGCTGGCAGATCTTGTGCGACCTGTAGGAATATTTGGGGGACAGAGCACAGAGAGAGCTGGGGGTGCAAGGCCGGAGAGGAGTCGGTAGAAGACAGAAAGACCACCTACCTGCCTGCGGTGAGTGAGTGAAAGGCCCTCAGAGATAGCTTCATCGCGGGAGATTCCAATAATTCTGAAAGCTTTGGTTTCAACAGCGTGAAGCCGAGCTAGGTGTGAGGCAGGAGCACCGGCCCATAGGGGAGAACAGTATTCCATTGAGCTGCGGATGAAAGCCTTGTATGTGGTGAGGAGCTCAGGTGTGCCGAGGAAGGACTTCGCACGACGGAGGATGCCCAGTCGGCGACTGGCTTTGGAGGCCAGCTTGGAAATGTGGTTTTCCCAAGAAAGATCATGGCAGATAGTGAGACCCAAAATCTTGAGCGACAGAACTTCTTGGAGAGGATTGTTGAGAAAGTAGATGGGAGGGTTGTCCAGTCGATCTTTTCGGAGAGACATAGTAAGAGTGTGAGATTTGTCAGGATTGAAAGACATGTTCCACTTGTTTGACCAGTCTGTGATTTTGTCCAGGTCTTCAGAGAGTGAGGAGGCAGCAGACTGCCGATCTGAGGGAAGAGGAATGGAGCGGCAGAGAGTGGAGTCATCAGCAAAGAGATAGAGAGGATTTTCGAGAGAGTCAGAGAGATCATTGATGAAGACCAGAAAAAGCACGGGGCCCAGAACACTGCCTTGGGGAACTCCAGCCTGAACAGGAAGAGGAGATGAGAGAAACCCATTCAGGGCCACACGTTGACGACGACTAGAGAGGAAGTCCGCCAGCCATGCGTGGAGATTTCCATGGATACCAAAGGAGGAGAGTTTGGTGAGCAGAGCGGGGTGCCAGACCGTGTCGAAGGCACGTGATATGTCGAGGGAGACAGCTCTAATTTCCTGTTTGGCATTGAGGACCTCCATCCATTGTTGAGACAGCAGAAGCAGCATGTCCAGAGTAGAGTGACCTGGTCTGAAACCAAATTGATGATCAGAGATCAAGCCATTGGAGAAGAGGAAAGATTTCATATCAGAAGCAATGATGGATTCCATGACTTTGCTGATAATTGGGAGAAGGCTGATTGGTCTGTAGTTGCTAGGATCTGTTTTTGCACCTTTTTTGTGCAAAGCGGTGATGTTGGCTGATTTCCAAGCAGATGGCAGTTGACCTTGAGCAAAAGAGAGGGTGAAGAGAACAGAGAGAGGGTGAGATAGAGCAGCAGAGCAGGATTTTAGGACCCGTGGGCTGATGCCGTCGGGTCCAGTTGCAGAATCAGAGTCGAGGGTTGACAGAAACTTTTCCACCTTGTCAGGAGGAAAGGACACGGAGTCCAGGAGCAGCAGGGTACGACTGGGTATGGTGGGTACAGAGAGGGATGGGTTTGGGACACAAGATTTAGAGGCAAACACAGAGTTGAGGCATTCAGCTTTTTCACGTGCGGAGTCAGCTGTGGAGCCGTTTGAGGTAAGGGAGGGGATGGAGGGGGAACAAACACCAGAAACGGATTTGACCAGACGCCACCAGGATTTGGAAGAGGGAGACAGATAAGAGAGTTCGGTCTTGAGAACGGAGAGATATTGTTTCCTGGCTCTCCTGAGGGTGGACACACACTTCTTTCGGGCTTTGTGAAAGGAAATGAGATTTCCTTCCGTTGGATTTGCTTTCCAGGAGACGAAGGCAAGTTGTTTCTGGGCAACAGCCTCACCACAAGATTCCGTGTACCATGGACGGGAGGAAGGGTATGACAACTGAAGACGAGATGGGATAAATCTGTGCATGAGAGAGAGCAATTTACTTTGGAAGAATTCCCAGGATGAGTTGATGTCAGAGGTGGTAGAGATGGGAGACCAGTCCAGATGATTGATGGCTGCTTGAAGACCGTGCCAGTTGGCCTGAGTGAAATGCCAGACTCGTCGACGCTGAGCAGGCTCCCTGAGGATGGTCAGAGAGATGTCCACTTTAACAAGGACATGATCAGATGATCCGATCGGAGCAGAAGAAGAGCAGCAGACATTTTCAGGGAAGTTAGTCATAACCAAGTCCAGAAGAGAAGATGTTCCGTTGACTGAGATCCGGGTCGGGAAATTGACAGATTGTGTCAGTCCCAGTGAGTCGCAGAAGTCCTTTGCTGAGGAGCCATGGCTGGTGAGAGAGGTACCCACACCCAGCCAACTGGCATGATGACAGTTGAAATCACCACATATGAGGAAGAGAGAGTTGGGATGAGTAGATAGAAGTTGGTCCATATCATCAGACAGCGAGATGTAGATGGAGTCATCACTGTTTGGTGGACGGTACAACACACATATGAACAAGAGGTGGGAGCGAAGGGGAAGCCGTAGCCAGAGGTATTCCTGGGGGTGAGGTGGAGAGAGTGCAGTGCAGGGCGAGTGAGGAAGAGAGTTTTTGATAAAGATAGCAACCCCGCCTCCAGGACGAGGCTCAGGTCTATCATACCGGAGGAGGGAGTAGCCCGGGAGAGATACTATGGAATCAGAGACATCATAAAGGAGGAAAGTTTCTGTTAAGCAGATCACGTCTGGTTTGACAGAAGCAACCTGTATGGAGAGATCAGTTAAGTTTGAACGAAGGCCCCGGATGTTTGAGGTCCATACCGTTAATGAAGAGGAAGGGGGAGCATCAGATACAGAACAGGGGGGAGGAGGGGTAGGGTAAGATGTGGAAGAGGTGGAAGAGGTAGGGAGAGCTGTTGAACGTGTGTCAGAGATTTCAGAATAGCTCGGAGAAAGGGAAGGATGGGGCGGACAAAAGGTTTGATGGTGATTGGGTGAGCCACAATGAGGTGTTATTTGAGGAGGGGGAAGAGCGAGGCAGAAGGTTGGGGGAGATGGAGGTGAGAGTTTGAAGGGGGAAGAAGCGGGGAGGACGCTTTGAGGAGGGGGAGTGAGCGGGGGGAAATTGAGAAGCAATGAGGGTGGGGAGATTTGAAGGGGAGGGGTGAGGGGGGAGTTTGGGAGGGAAGGGACAAGGGGAGGGATTTGAAAGGGATGGGATATGGGGGAGATTTGGAGGGGAGGGGTGAGGCAGGAGTCTAGGAGGGGAGGGGCGAGGGGGCGTCTTGGCGGGGAGGGGTGAGGGAGTAGTTTAGGAGGGAGGGGGCAAGGGGGGAGATTTGAAAGGGATGGGTGATGGGGAAGATTTGGAGGGGAGGGGTGATGGGGAAGATTTGGAGGGGAGGGGTTATGGGGAAGATTTGGAGGGGAGGGGTGAGATTGGATTTTTGAAAGTGTACGATTTATGGGAAACGAACATTTATTGCAAAATGAGTTTCTTGTGACCTTCGAGTTAAAAATACGTTTAAGGACGCTGGATGGAGGATGGAGTGCAGGAGAGTTTAGGGAATGTAGAACAAAGGCACTATAGGAGATGGATATATATATATTTTTTTTTGGGATGAATTGATTTGGTGAGCAAGTCGAAAGCAGCCTTTTAAAGAAGAAGAAGAAAAAGGTGTTATAAAATATGACGGAATACATAACTTGAGGGGAAAGTGTAAACATTGAAGGTTAATGAGTGAAAACTATCTGGGGAAATGGGGGAGAAACACGTGGTCGAAGAACGAACGAACGAATAAGAATGAATAAACGAATGAGAACAGAGAAGGAAATGTTTTTTTTTTTTTTTTTTTTTTTTTTTTTTTTGAGTTGAGATTTACACAAGGAAGTAGGCTATGGGTGAAAAGACTGGGAATACAGAGAACGAAAGTTATTGGATCACAAACGACGGACCACTGAGAGAAAAACAAAGCATCAAGGTTGTACAGTGCACACTGTACAAGGCCTTGCTCGCGACACGGCAAACAGACGATCAATTTATGAAAGATAAACACCGAGAAACAACCAAAGTTGCACACAATAACTTCACACACCGAAAGATAAATACAGTTTCGACAAAATACAATTGTGAACAGACTTAACTTCGAAAAACGTGGAGACCGTGTGGAGCTTCGAAAATCCCTGCCGCCGTCTCCAAGATCTCGCGAGATCTCCTTGGTGCAGGAAACCACTTTTGCACTTGTATTAGTGTGGAAAAAACACTTTTCGCACTTGTGTTAGTGTTGAAAAACCACTTTTCGCACTTATGTTGGTGCAGGAAACCACTTTTGCACTTGTATTAGTGTGGAAAAACCACTTTTCGCACTTGTGTTAGTGTTGAAAAACCACTTTTCGCACTTGTGTTAGTGTTGAAAAACCACTTTTTGCACTTGTGTTAGTGATGAAAAACCACTTTTCGCACTTGTGTTGGTGCAGGAAACCACTTTTGCACTTGTATTAGTGTGGAAAAAACACTTTTTGCACTTGAGTTAGTGTTGAAAAATCACTTTTCGCACTTGTGTTGGTGCAGGAAACCACTTTTGCACTTGTATTAGTGTGGAAAAACCACTTTTTGCACTTGTGAAAGTGTTGAAAAACCACTTTTCGCACTTGTGTTAGTGTTGAAAAACCACTTTCGCACTTGTATTAGTGTGGAAAAACCACTTTTTGCACTTGTGTTAGTGTTGAAAAACCACTTTTCGCACTTGTGTTAGTGTTGAAAAACAACTTTTCGCACTTGTGTTAGTGTTGAAACACCACTTTTCGCACTTGTGTTAGTGTTGAAAAACCACTTTTCGCACTTGTGTTAGTGTTGAAAACCACTTTTTGCACTTGTGTTGGTGCAGGAAACCACTTTTCGCACTTGTATTAGTGTGGAAAAAACACTTTTTGCACATGTGTTAGTGTTGAAAATCCACTTTTCGCACTTGTGTTAGTGTTGAAAAACCACTTTTCGCACTTGTTAGTGTTGAAAAACCACTTTTCGCACTTGTGTTGGTGCAGGAAACCACTTTTGCACTTGTATTAGTGTGGAAAAAACACTTTTCGCACTTGTGTTAGTGTTGAAAAACCACTTTTCGCACTTGTGTTTGTGTTGAAAAACCACTTTTCGCACTTGTGTTGGTGCAGGAAACCACTTTTGCACTTGTATCAGTGTGGAAAAAACACCATGCACTTTTGATAGTGTTGAAAAACCACTTTTCGCACTTGTGTTAGTGTTGAAAACCCACTTTTCGCACTTGTGTTGGTGTAGGAAACCACTTTTGCACTTGTATTAGTATGGAAAAAACACTTTTTGCACTTGTGATAGTGTTGAAAAACCACTTTTTGCACTTGTGTTAGTGTTGAAAAACCACTTTTCGCACTTGTGTTGGTGCAGGAAACCACTTTTGCACTTGTATTAGTGTGGAAAAACCACTTTTCGCACTTGTGTTAGTGTTGAAAAACCACTTTTCGCACTTGTGTTAGTGTTGAAAAACCACTTTTCGTACTTGTGTTAGTGTTGAAAAACCACTTTTCACACTTGTGTAGGTGTTGAAAAACCACTTTTAGCACTTGTGTTGGTGCAGGAAACCACTTTTGCACTTGTATTAGTGTGGAAAAACCACTTTTCGCACTTGTGTTAGTGTTGAAAAACCACTTTTCGCACTTGTGTTAGTGTTGAAAAACCACTTTTCGCACTTGTGTTAGTGTTGAAAAACCACTTTTCGCACTTGTGTTAGTGTTGAAAAACCACTTTTCGCACTTGTGTTAGTGTTGAAAAACCACTTTTCGCACTTGTGTTAGTGTTGAAAAACCACTTTTCGCACTTGTGTTGGTGCAGGAAACCACTTTTGCACTTGTATTAGTGTGGAAAAAACACTTTTTGCACTTGTGATAGTGTTGAAAAACCACTTTTCGCACTTGTGTTGGCGCAGGAAACCACTTTTGCACTTGTATTAGTGTGGAAAAACCACTTTTTGCACTTGTGTTAGTGTTGAAAAACCACTTTTCGCACTTGTGTTTGTGCAGGAAACCACTTTTGCACTTGTATTAGTGTGGAAAAACCACTTTTCGCACTTGTGTTAGTGTTGAAAAACCACTTTTCGCACTTGTGTTAGTGTTGAAAAACCACTTTTCGCACTTGTGTTAGTGTTGAAAAACCACTTTTCGCACTTGTGTTGGTGCAGGAAACCACTTTTTGCACTTGTATTAGTATGGAAAAAACACTTTTTGCACTTGTGAAAGTGTTGAAAAACCACTTTTCGCACTTGTGTTAGTGTAGAAAAACCATTTTTCCCACTTGTGTTTGTGCAGGAAACTACTTTTGCACTTGTATTAGTGTGGAAAAACCACTTTTCGCACTTGTGTTAGTGTTGAAAAACCACTTTCGCACCTGTGTTTGTGTTGAAAAACCACTTTTCGCACTTGTGTTAGTGTTGAAAAACAACTTTTCGCACTTGTGTTAGTGTTGAAACACCACTTTTCGCACTTGTTAGTGTTGAAAAACCACTTTTCGCACTTGTGTTGGTGCAGGAAACCACTTTTGCACTTGTATTAGTGTGGAAAAAACACTTTTCGCACTTGTGTTAGTGTTGAAAAACCACTTTTCGCACTTGTGTTTGTGTTGAAAAACCACTTTTCGCACTTGTGTTGGTGCAGGAAACCACTTTTGCACTTGTATTATTGTGGAAAAACCACTTTTTGCACTTGTGATAGTGTTGAAAAACCACTTTTCGCACTTGTATTAGTGTTGAAAAACCACTTTTCGCACTTGTGTTGGTGCAGGAAACCACTTTTGCACTTGTATTAGTGTGGAAAAACCACTTTTTGCACTTGTGATAGTGTTGAAAAACCACTTTTCGCACTTGTGTTATTGTTGAAAAAACACTTTTCGCACTTGTGTTGGTGCAGGAAACCACTTTTGCACTTGTATTAGTGTGAAAAAAACACTTTTTGCACTTGTGATAGTGTTGAAAAACCACTTTTCGCACTTGTGTTAGTGTTGAAAAACCACTTTTTGCACTTGTGTTGGTGCAGGAAACCACTTTTGCACTTGTATTAGTGTGGAAAAACCACTTTTTGCACTTGAGTTAGTGTTGAAAAACCACTTTTTGCACTTGTGTTAGTGTTGAAAAACCACTTTTAGCGCTTGTGTTAGTGATGAAAAACCACTTTTCGCACTTGTGTTGGTGCAGGAAACCACTTTTGCACTTGTATTAGTGTGGAAAAACCACTTTTCACACTTGTGTTAGTGTTGAAAAACCACTTTTCGCACTTGTGTTGGTGCAGGAAACCACTTTTGCACTTGTATTAGTGTGGAAAAACCACTTTTTGCACTTGTGATAGTGTTGAAAAACCACTTTTCGCACTTTTGTTCGTGTTGAAAAACCACTTTTCGCACTTGTGTTGGTGCAGGAAACCACTTTTGCACTTGTATTAGTGTGGAAAAAACCACTTTTTGCACTTGAGTTAGTGTTGAAAAACCACTTTTCGCACTTGAGTTAGTGTTGAAAAACCACTTTTCGCACTTGTGTTAGTGTTGAAAAACCACTTTTCGCACTTGTGTTGGTGCAGGAAACCACTTTTGCACTTGTATTAGTGTGGAAAAAACACTTTTTGCACTTGTGATAGTGTTGAAAAACCACTTTTCGCACTTGGGTTAGTGTTGAAAAACCACTTTTCGCACTTGTGTTGGTGCAGGAAACCACTTTTGCACTTGTATTAGTGTGGAAAAACCACTTTTTGCAATTGTGATAGTGTTGAAAAACCACTTTTCGCACTTGTGTTAGTGTTGAAAAACTACTTTTCGCACTTGTGTTGGTGCAGGAAACCACTTTTGCACTTGTATTAGTGTGGAAAAACCACTTTTTGCACTTGAGTTAGTGTTGAAAAACCACTTTTTGCACTTGTGTTAGTGTTGAAAAACCACTTTTCGCACTTGTGTTGGTGCAGGAAACCACTTTTGCACTTGTATTAGTGTGGAAAAAACAGTTTTTGCACTTGTGATAGTGTTGAAAAACCACTTTTCGTACTTGTGTTAGTTTTGAAAAACCACTTTTCGCACTTGTGTTGGTGCAGGAACCACTTTTGCACTTGTATTAGTGTGGAAAACCACTTTTCGCACTTGTGTTAGTGTTGAAAAACCACTTTTCGCACTTGTGTTGGTGCAGGAAACCACTTTTGCACTTGTATTAGTGTGGAAAAACCACTTTTTGCACTTGAGTTAGTGTTGAAAAACCACTTTTCGCACTTGTGTTAGTGTTGAAAAACCACTTTTCGCACTTGTGTTGGTGCAGGAAACCACTTTTGCACTTGCATTAGTGTGGAAAAACCACTTTTTGCACTTGAGTTAGTGTTGAAAAACCACTTTTCGCACTTGTGTTAGTGTTGAAAAACCACTTTTCGAACTTGTGTTGGTGCAGGAAACCACTTTTGCACTTGTATTAGTGTGGAAAAAACACTTTTTGCACTTGTGATAGTGTTGAAAAACCACTTTTCGCACTTGTGTTAGTGTTGAAAAACCACTTTTCGCACTTGTATTGGTGCAGGAAACCACTTTTGCACTTGTATTAGTGTGGAAAAAACACTTTTTGCACTTGTGATAGTGTTGAAAAACCACTTTTTGCACTTGTGTTATTGTTGAAAACCCACTTTTCGCACTTGTGTTGGTGCAGGAAACCACTTTTGCACTTGTATTAGTGTGGAAAAACCACTTTTTGCACTTGTGATAGTGTTGAAAAACCACTTTTCGCACTTTTGTTAGTGTTGAAAAACCACTTTTCGCACTTGTGTTGGTGCAGGAAACCACTTTTGCACTTTTATTAGTGTGGAAAAACCACTTTTTGCACTTGAGTTAGTGTTGAAAAACCACTTTTCGCACTTGTGTTAGTGTTGAAAAACCACTTTTCGCACTTGTGGTGGTGCAGGAAACCACTTTTGCACTTGTATTAGTGTGGAAAAAACACTTTTTGCACTTGAGTTAGTGTTGAAAAACCACTTTTCGCACTTGTGTTGGTGCAGGAAACCACTTTTGCACTTGTATTAGTGTGTAAAAAACACTTTTTGCACTTGTGATAGTGTTGAAAAACCACTTTTCGCACTTGTGTTAGTGTTGAAAAACCACTTTTCGCACTTGTGTTGGTGCAGGAAACCACTTTTGCACTTGTATTAGTGTGTAAAAAACACTTTTTGCACTTGTGATAGTGTTGAAAAACCACTTTTCGCACTTGTGTTAGTTTTGAAAAACCACTTTTCGCAATTGTGTTGGTGCAGGAACCACTTTTGCACTTGTATTAGTGTGGAAAACCACTTTTCGCACTTGTGTTAGTGTTGAAAAACCACTTTTCGCACTTGTGTTGGTGCAGGAAACCACTTTTGCACTTGTATTAGTGTGGAAAAACCACTTTTTGCACTTGAGTTAGTGTGGAAAACCACTTTTCGCACTTGTGTTAGTGTTGAAAAACCACTTTTCGCACTTGTGTTGGTGCAGGAAACCACTTTTGCACTTGTATTAGTGTGGAAAAAACACTTTTTGCACTTGAGTTAGTGTTGAAAAACCACTTTTTGCACTTGAGTTAGTGTTGAAAAACCACTTTTCGCACTTGTGTTAGTGTTGAAAAACCACTTTTCGAACTTGTGTTGGTGCAGGAAACCACTTTTGCACTTGTATTAGTGTGGAAAAAACACTTTTTGCACTTGTGATAGTGTTGAAAAACCACTTTTCGCACTTGTGTTAGTGTTGAAAAACCACTTTTCGCACTTTTGTTAGTGTTGAAAAACCACTTTTCGCACTTGTGTTGGTGCAGGAAACCACTTTTGCACTTTTATTAGTGTGGAAAAACCACTTTTCGCACTTTTGTTAGTGTTGAAAAACCACTTTTCGCACTTGTGTTGGTGCAGGAAACCACTTTTGCACTTTTATTAGTGTGGAAAAACCACTTTTCGCACTTGTGTTAGTGTTGAAAAACCACTTTTCGCACTTGTGTTGGTGCATGAAACCACTTTTGCACTTGTATTAGTGTGTAAAAAACACTTTTTGCACTTGTGATAGTGTTGAAAAACCACTTTTCGCACTTGTGTTAGTGTTGAAAAACCACTTTTCGCACTTTTGTTGGTGCAGGAAACCACTTTTGCACTTGTATTAGTGTGGAAAAAACACTTTTTGCACTTGTGATAGTGTTGAAAAACCACTTTTCGCACTTGTGTTAGTGTGGAAAAACCACTTTTTGCACTTGTGATAGTGTTGAAAAACCACTTTTCGCACTTTTGTTAGTGTTGAAAAACCACTTTTCGCACTTGTGTTGGTGCAGGAAACCACTTTTGCACTTTTATTAGTGTGGAAAAACCACTTTTTGCACTTGAGTTAGTGTTGAAAAACCACTTTTCGCACTTGTGTTAGTGTTGAAAAACCACTTTTCGCACTTGTGTTGGTGCAGGAAACCACTTTTGCACTTGTATTAGTGTGGAAAAACCACTTTTTGCACTTGAGTTAGTGTTGAAAAACCACTTTTCGCACTTGTGTTGGTGCAGGAAACCACTTTTGCACTTGTATTAGTGTGTAAAAAACACTTTTTGCACTTGTGATAGTGTTGAAAAACCACTTTTCGCACTTGTGTTGGTGCAGGAAACCACTTTTGCACTTGTATTAGTGTGGAAAAAACACTTTTTGCACTTGTGATAGTGTTGAAAAACCACTTTTCGCACTTGGGTTAGTGTTGAAAAACCACTTTTCGCACTTGTGTTGGTGCAGGAAACCACTTTTGCACTTGAGTTAGTGTTGAAAAACCACTTTTTGCACTTGTGTTAGTGTTGAAAAACCACTTTTCGCACTTGTGTTGGTGCAGGAAACCACTTTTGCACTTGTATTAGTGTGGAAAAAACAGTTTTTGCACTTGTGATAGTGTTGAAAAACCACTTTTCGCACTTGTGTTAGTTTTGAAAAACCACTTTTCGCACTTGTGTTGGTGCAGGAACCACTTTTGCACTTGTATTAGTGTGGAAAACCACTTTTCGCACTTGTGTTAGTGTTGAAAAACCACTTTTCGCACTTGTGTTGGTGCAGGAAACCACTTTTGCACTTGTATTAGTGTGGAAAAACCACTTTTTGCACTTGAGTTAGTGTTGAAAAACCACTTTTCGCACTTGTGTTAGTGTTGAAAAACCACTTTTCGCACTTGTGTTGGTGCAGGAAACCACTTTTGCACTTGCATTAGTGTGGAAAAACCACTTTTTGCACTTGAGTTAGTGTTGAAAAACCACTTTTCGCACTTGTGTTAGTGTTGAAAAACCACTTTTCGAACTTGTGTTGGTGCAGGAAACCACTTTTGCACTTGTATTAGTGTGGAAAAAACACTTTTTGCACTTGTGATAGTGTTGAAAAACCACTTTTCGCACTTGTGTTAGTGTTGAAAAACCACTTTTCGCACTTTTGTTAGTGTTGAAAAACCACTTTTCGCACTTGTGTTGGTGCAGGAAACCACTTTTGCACTTTTATTAGTGTGGAAAAACCACTTTTCGCACTTTTGTTAGTGTTGAAAAACCACTTTTCGCACTTGTGTTGGTGCAGGAAACCACTTTTGCACTTTTATTAGTGTGGAAAAACCACTTTTCGCACTTGTGTTAGTGTTGAAAAACCACTTTTCGCACTTGTGTTGGTGCAGGAAACCACTTTTGCACTTGTATTAGTGTGTAAAAAAACACTTTTTGCACTTGTGATAGTGTTGAAAAACCACTTTTCGCACTTGTGTTAGTGTTGAAAAACCACTTTTCGCACTTGTGTTGGTGCAGGAAACCACTTTTGCACTTGTATTAGTGTGGAAAAACCACTTTTCGCACTTGTGTTAGTGTTGAAAAACCACATTTCGCACTTGTGTTAGTGTTGAAAAACCACTTTTCGCACTTTTGTTGGTGCAGGAAACCACTTTTGCACTTGTATTAGTGTGGAAAAAACACTTTTTGCACTTGTGATAGTGTTGAAAAACCACTTTTCGCACTTGTGTTAGTGTTGAAAAACCACTTTTCGCACTTGTGTTGGTGCAGGAAACCACTTTTGCACTTGTATTAGTGTGGAAAAACCACTTTTTGCACTTGTGATAGTGTTGAAAAACCACTTTTCGCACTTTTGTTAGTGTTGAAAAACCACTTTTCGCACTTGTGTTGGTGCAGGAAACCACTTTTGCACTTTTATTAGTGTGGAAAAACCACTTTTTGCACTTGAGTTAGTGTTGAAAAACCACTTTTCGCACTTGTGTTAGTGTTGAAAAACCACTTTTCGCACTTGTGTTGGTGCAGGAAACCACTTTTGCACTTGTATTAGTGTGGAAAAACCACTTTTTGCACTTGAGTTAGTGTTGAAAAACCACTTTTCGCACTTGTGTTGGTACAGGAAACCACTTTTGCACTTGTATTAGTGTGTAACAAACACTTTTTGCACTTGTGATAGTGTTGAAAAACCACTTTTCGCACTTGTGTTGGTGCAGGAAACCACTTTTGCACTTGTATTAGTGTGGAAAAACCACTTTTTGCACTTGTGATAGTGTTGAAAAACCACTTTTCGCACTTGTGTTAGTGTTGAAAAACCACTTTTCGCACTTGTGTTGGTGCAGGAAACCACTTTTGCACTTGTATTAGTGTGGAAAAAACACTTTTTGCACTTGTGATAGTGTTGAAAAACCACTTTTTGCACGTGTGTTATTGTTGAAAAACCACTTTTTACCTTTGCAAAAGCGGAAGGTTATGTTATGATCGCTGTGTATTTATTTGTATGTCTGTGTGTGTGTGTGTATGTTATTCGCATAACTCAAAAAGTATTCAACCGAATTGCATGAAATTTGGTGGGATAATTGGTTATTATACGGGACACATTTGATTAGATTTTGGGAGCAATCGGGTCAAAGGTCAAGGTCAAGGTCACGAAAAGGTCAAAATCGTATTTTTACCATAGCTGCGGCGAAGGTATGCGCTCTACCGAGTGCCCGTTCTAGTCGCACTTGTGTTGGTGCAGGAAACCACTTTTGCACTTGTATTAGTGTGGAAAAACCACTTTTCACACTTGTGTTAGTGTTGAAAAACCACTTTTCGCACTTGTGTTGGTGCAGGAAACCACTTTTGCACTTGTATTAGTGTGGAAAAAACACTTTTTGCACTTGTGATAGTGTTGAAAAACCACTTTTCGCACTTTTGTTCGTGTTGAAAAACCACTTTTCGCACTTGTGTTGGTGCAGGAAACCACTTTTGCACTTGTATTAGTGTGGAAAAAACCACTTTTTGCACTTCAGTTAGTGTTGAAAAACCACTTTTCGCACTTGTGTTAGTGTTGAAAAACCACTTTTCGCACTTGTGTTGGTGCAGGAAACCACTTTTGCACTTGTATTAGTGTGGAAAAAACACTTTTTGCACTTGTGATAGTGTTGAAAAACCACTTTTCGCACTTGGGTTAGTGTTGAAAAACCACTTTTCGCACTTGTGTTGGTGCAGGAAACCACTTTTGCACTTGTATTAGTGTGGAAAAACCACTTTTTGCACTTGAGTTAGTGTTGAAAAACCACTTTTCGCACTTGTGTTAGTGTTGAAAAACCACTTTTCGCACTTTTGTTCGTGTTGAAAAACCACTTTTCGCACTTGTGTTAGTGTTGAAAAACCACTTTTCGCACTTGTGTTGGTGCAGGAAACCACTTTTGCACTTGTATTAGTGTGGAAAAACCACTTTTCGCACTTGTGTTAGTGTTGAAAAACCACATTTTGCACTTGTGTTAGTGTTGAAAAACCACTTTTTGCACTTTTGTTGGTGCAGGAAACCACTTTTGCACTTGTATTAGTGTGGAAAAAACACTTTTTGCACTTGTGATAGTGTTGAAAAACCACTTTTCGCACTTGTGTTAGTGTTGAAAAACCACTTTTCGCACTTGTGTTGGTGCAGGAAACCACTTTTGCACTTGTATTAGTGTGGAAAAACCACTTTTTGCACTTGTGATAGTGTTGAAAAACCACTTTTCGCACTTTTGTTAGTGTTGAAAAACCACTTTTCGCACTTGTGTTGGTGCAGGAAACCACTTTTGCACTTTTATTAGTGTGGAAAAACCACTTTTTGCACTTGAGTTAGTGTTGAAAAACCACTTTTCGCACTTGTGTTAGTGTGGAAAAACCACTTTTTGCACTTGAGTTAGTGTTGAAAAACCACTTTTCGCACTTGTGTTGGTGCAGGAAACCACTTTTGCACTTGTATTAGTGTGTAAAAAACACTTTTTGCACTTGTGATAGTGTTGAAAAACCACTTTTCGCACTTGTATTGGTGCAGGAAACCACTTTTGCACTTGTATTAGTGTGGAAAAAACACTTTTTGCACTTGTGATAGTGTTGAAAAACCACTTTTTGCACTTGTGTTATTGTTGAAAAACCACTTTTCGCACTTGTGTTGGTGCAGGAAACCACTTTTACACTTGTATTAGTGTGGAAAAACAACTTTTTGCACTTGTGATAGTGTTGAAAAACCACTTTTCGCACTTTTGTTAGTGTTGAAAAACCACTTTTCGCACTTGTGTTGGTGCAGGAAACCACTTTTGCACTTTTATTAGTGTGGAAAAACCACTTTTTGCACTTGAGTTAGTGTTGAAAAACCACTTTTCGCACTTGTGTTAGTGTTGAAAAACCACTTTTCGCACTTGTGTTGGTGCAGGAAACCACTTTTGCACTTGTATTAGTGTGGAAAAAACACTTTTTGCACTTGAGTTAGTGTTGAAAAACCACTTTTCGCACTTGTGTTGGTGCAGGAAACCACTTTTGCACTTGTATTAGTGTGTAAAAAACACTTTTTGCACTTGTGATAGTGTTGAAAAAACACTTTTCGCACTTGTGTTAGGGTTGAAAAACCACTTTTCGCACTTGTGTTGGTGCAGGAAACCACTTTTGCACTTGTATTAGTGTGGAAAAACCACTTTTCGCACTTGTGTTAGTGTTGAAAAACCACATTTCGCACTTGTGTTAGTGTTGAAAAACCACTTTTCGCACTTTTGTTGGTGCAGGTAACCACTTTTGCACTTGTATTAGTGTGGAAAAAATACTTTTTGCACTTGTGATAGTGTTGAAAAACCACTTTTCGCACTTGTGTTAGTGTTGAAAAACCACTTTTCGCACTTGTGTTGGTGCAGGAAACCACTTTTGCACTTGTATTAGTGTGGAAAAACCACTTTTTGCACTTGTGATAGTGTTGAAAAACCACTTTTCGCACTTGGGTTAGTGTTGAAAACCACTTTTCGCACTTGTGTTGGTGCAGGAAACCACTTTTGCACTTGTATTAGTGTGGAAAAACCACTTTTTGCACTTGAGTTAGTGTTGAAAAACCACTTTTCGCACTTGTGTTAGTGTTGAAAAACCACTTTTCGCACTTTTGTTCGTGTTGAAAAACCACTTTTCGCACTTGTGTTGGTGCAGGAAACCACTTTTGCACTTGTATTAGTGTGGAAAAAACCACTTTTTGCACTTGAGTTAGTGTTGAAAAACCACTTTTCGCACTTGTGTTAGTGTTGGAAAACCACTTTTCGCACTTGTGTTGGTGCAGGAAACCACTTTTGCACTTGTATTAGTGTGGAAAAAACACTTTTTGCACTTGTGATAGTGTTGAAAAACCACTTTTCGCACTTGGGTTAGTGTTGAAAAACCACTTTTCGCACTTGTGTTGGTGCAGGAAACCACTTTTGCACTTGTATTAGTGTGGAAAAACCACTTTTTGCACTTGTGATAGTGTTGAAAAACCACTTTTCGCACTTGTGTTAGTGTTGAAAAACTACTTTTCGCACTTGTGTTGGTGCAGGAAACCACTTTTGCACTTGTATTAGTGTGGAAAAACCACTTTTTGCACTTGAGTTAGTGTTGAAAAAACACTTTTCGCACTTGTTTTTTTTTATTTTTTATTTTTATTTTTGTATACAAGATCGAGGCTCGTGAAAGAGCGAACATTAATCACACAGAAAGACAAACCGACACATAAAACATATAACATCGGGAGCGGTAGACAAGATGGGGAGAGAGGGGGAAGGACACAAACACAACATTTGAGAGCAGGGACCGAGAGACATGGAGACATCGAGAGATCTGAGAGAGGGCGAGGGCTTTGGGGGGGGGGGCATGGGAAGGGGGCGGTGGGAGAGGTATAAAACATATGGACACTGCCAGGACTTCCAGGAAAGAAGTTGGAATTTCAAACAAGGTGGATCTGGGGTGAATTAGCGGGGGTAGAAAAGATCAAGGTTTTGGATGGGGGAAGATAAGAGATGGTGGTGAACAGCTGTTTTAAAGACCTGGAGGGAGGAGTGGGATTGAAGGGAGTGAGGGAGTTTGTTCCAGAGGCGGGAGAAAAGAGGAATGAAAGAGTGAAGGTGAGCAGAGAGCCGAGATTTCGGCAGTTTAACCATCAGAGGGTTGCTGGCAGATCTTGTGCGACCTGTAGGAATATTTGGGGGACAGAGCACAGAGAGAGCTGGGGGTGCAAGGCCGGAGAGGAGTCGGTAGAAGACAGAAAGACCACCTACCTGCCTGCGGTGAGTGAGTGAAAGGCCCTCAGAGATAGCTTCATCGCGGGAGATTCCAATAATTCTGAAAGCTTTGGTTTCAACAGCGTGAAGCCGAGCTAGGTGTGAGGCAGGAGCACCGGCCCATAGGGGAGAACAGTATTCCATTGAGCTGCGGATGAAAGCCTTGTATGTGGTGAGGAGCTCAGGTGTGCCGAGGAAGGACTTCGCACGATGGAGGATGCCCAGTCGGCGACTGGCTTTGGAGGCCAGCTTGGAAATGTGGTTTTCCCAAGAAAGATCATGGCAGATAGTGAGACCCAAAATCTTGAGCGACAGAACTTCTTGGAGAGGATTGTTGAGAAAGTAGATGGGAGGGTTGTCCAGTCGATCTTTTCGGAGAGACATAGTAAGAGTGTGAGATTTGTCAGGATTGAAAGACATGTTCCATGTTGAAACATGAAAGACATGTTAGTGTTGAAAAACCACTTTTCGCACTTGTGTTGGTGCAGGAAACCACTTTTGCACTTGTATTAGTGTGGAAAAAACAGTTTTTGCACTTGTGATAGTGTTGAAAAACCACTTTTCGCACTTGTGTTAGTGTTGAAAAACCACTTTTCGCAATTGTGTTGGTGCAGGAACCACTTTTGCACTTGTATTAGTGTGGAAAACCACTTTTCGCACTTGTGTTAGTGTTGAAAAACCACTTTTCGCACTTGTGTTGGTGCAGGAAACCACTTTTGCACTTGTATTAGTGTGGAAAAACCACTTTTTGCACTTGAGTTAGTGTTGAAAAACCACTTTTCGCACTTGTGTTAGTGTTGAAAAACCACTTTTCGCAATTGTGTTGGTGCAGGAAACCACTTTTGCACTTGTATTAGTGTGGGAAAACCACTTTTTGCACTTGAGTTAGTGTTGAAAAACCACTTTTCGCACTTGTGTTAGTGTTGAAAAACCACTTTTCGCACTTGTGTTGGTGCAGGAAACCACTTTTGCACTTGTATTAGTGTGGAAAAACCACTTTTTGCACTTGAGTTAGTGTTGAAAAACCACTTTTCGCACTTGTGTTAGTGTTGAAAAACCACTTTTCGAACTTGTGTTGGTGCAGGAAACCACTTTTGCACTTGTATTAGTGTGGAAAAAACACTTTTTGCACTTGTGATAGTGTTGAAAAACCACTTTTCGCACTTGTATTGGTGCAGGAAACCACTTTTGCACTTGTATTAGTGTGGAAAAAACACTTTTTGCACTTGTGATAGTGTTGAAAAACCACTTTTTGCACTTGTGTTATTGTTGAAAAACCACTTTTCGCACTTGTGTTGGTGCAGGAAACCACTTTTACACTTGTATTAGTGTGGAAAAACAACTTTTTGCACTTGTGATAGTGTTGAAAAACCACTTTTCGCACTTTTGTTAGTGTTGAAAAACCACTTTTCGCACTTGTGTTGGTGCAGGAAACCACTTTTGCACTTTTATTAGTGTGGAAAAACCACTTTTCGCACTTGTGTTAGTGTTGAAAAACCACTTTTCGCACTTGTGTTGGTGCAGGAAACCACTTTTGCACTTGTATTAGTGTGGAAAAAACACTTTTTGCACTTGAGTTAGTGTTGAAAAACCACTTTTCGCACTTGTGTTGGTGCAGGAAACCACTTTTGCACTTGTATTAGTGTGTAAAAAACACTTTTTGCACTTGTGATAGTGTTGAAAAAACACTTTTCGCACTTGTGTTAGTGTTGAAAAACCACTTTTCGCACTTGTGTCGGTGCAGGAAACCACTTTTGCACTTGTATTAGTGTGGAAAAACCACTTTTTGCACTTGTGTTAGTGTTGAAAAACCACATTTCGCACTTGTGTTAGTGTTGAAAAACCACTTTTCGCACTTTTGTTGGTGCAGGTAACCACTTTTGCACTTGTATTAGTGTGGAAAAAATACTTTTTGCACTTGTGATAGTGTTGAAAAACCACTTTTCGCACTTGTGTTAGTGTTGAAAAACCACTTTTCGCACTTGTGTTGGTGCAGGAAACCACTTTTGCACTTGTATTAGTGTGGAAAAACCACTTTTTGCACTTGTGATAGTGTTGAAAAACCACTTTTCGCACTTTTGTTAGTGTTGAAAAACCACTTTTCGCACTTGTGTGTTGGTGCAGGAAACCACTTTTGCACTTTTATTAGTGTGGAAAAACCACTTTTTGCACTTGAGTTAGTGTTGAAAAACCACTTTTCGCACTTGTGTTAGTGTTGAAAAACCACTTTTCGCACTTGTGTTGGTGCAGGAAACCACTTTTGCACTTGTATTAGTGTGGAAAAACCACTTTTTGCACTTGTGATAGTGTTGAAAAACCACTTTTCGCACTTGGGTTAGTGTTGAAAACCACTTTTCGCACTTGTGTTGGTGCAGGAAACCACTTTTGCACTTGTATTAGTGTGGAAAAACCACTTTTTGCACTTGAGTTAGTGTTGAAAAACCACTTTTCGCACTTGTGTTAGTGTTGAAAAACCACTTTTCGCACTTTTGTTCGTGTTGAAAAACCACTTTTCGCACTTGTGTTGGTGCAGGAAACCACTTTTGCACTTGTATTAGTGTGGAAAAAACCACTTTTTGCACTTGAGTTAGTGTTGAAAAACCACTTTTCGCACTTGTGTTAGTGTTGGAAAACCACTTTTCGCACTTGTGTTGGTGCAGGAAACCACTTTTGCACTTGTATTAGTGTGGAAAAAACACTTTTTGCACTTGTGATAGTGTTGAAAAACCACTTTTCGCACTTGGGTTAGTGTTGAAAAACCACTTTTCGCACTTGTGTTGGTGCAGGAAACCACTTTTGCACTTGTATTAGTGTGGAAAAACCACTTTTTGCACTTGTGATAGTGTTGAAAAACCACTTTTCGCACTTGTGTTAGTGTTGAAAAACTACTTTTCGCACTTGTGTTGGTGCAGGAAACCACTTTTGCACTTGTATTAGTGTGGAAAAACCACTTTTTGCACTTGAGTTAGTGTTGAAAAAACACTTTTCGCACTTGTTTTTTTTTTTTTTTTTTTTTTATTTTTGTATACAAGATCGAGGCTCGTGAAAGAGCGAACATTAATCACACAGAAAGACAAACCGACACATAAAACATATAACATCGGGAGCGGTAGACAAGATGGGGAGAGAGGGGGAAGGACACAAACACAACATTTGAGAGCAGGGACCGAGAGACATGGAGACATCGAGAGATCTGAGAGAGGGCGAGGGCTTTGGGGGGGGGGGCATGGGAAGGGGGCGGTGGGAGAGGTATAAAACATATGGACACTGCCAGGACTTCCAGGAAAGAAGTTGGAATTTCAAACAAGGTGGATCTGGGGTGAATTAGCGGGGGTAGAAAAGATCAAGGTTTTGGATGGGGGAAGATAAGAGATGGTGGTGAACAGCTGTTTTAAAGACCTGGAGGGAGGAGTGGGATTGAAGGGAGTGAGGGAGTTTGTTCCAGAGGCGGGAGAAAAGAGGAATGAAAGAGTGAAGGTGAGCAGAGAGCCGAGATTTCGGCAGTTTAACCATCAGAGGGTTGCTGGCAGATCTTGTGCGACCTGTAGGAATATTTGGGGGACAGAGCACAGAGAGAGCTGGGGGTGCAAGGCCGGAGAGGAGTCGGTAGAAGACAGAAAGACCACCTACCTGCCTGCGGTGAGTGAGTGAAAGGCCCTCAGAGATAGCTTCATCGCGGGAGATTCCAATAATTCTGAAAGCTTTGGTTTCAACAGCGTGAAGCCGAGCTAGGTGTGAGGCAGGAGCACCGGCCCATAGGGGAGAACAGTATTCCATTGAGCTGCGGATGAAAGCCTTGTATGTGGTGAGGAGCTCAGGTGTGCCGAGGAAGGACTTCGCACGATGGAGGATGCCCAGTCGGCGACTGGCTTTGGAGGCCAGCTTGGAAATGTGGTTTTCCCAAGAAAGATCATGGCAGATAGTGAGACCCAAAATCTTGAGCGACAGAACTTCTTGGAGAGGATTGTTGAGAAAGTAGATGGGAGGGTTGTCCAGTCGATCTTTTCGGAGAGACATAGTAAGAGTGTGAGATTTGTCAGGATTGAAAGACATGTTCCATGTTGAAACATGAAAGACATGTTAGTGTTGAAAAACCACTTTTCGCACTTGTGTTGGTGCAGGAAACCACTTTTGCACTTGTATTAGTGTGGAAAAAACAGTTTTTGCACTTGTGATAGTGTTGAAAAACCACTTTTCGCACTTGTGTTAGTGTTGAAAAACCACTTTTCGCAATTGTGTTGGTGCAGGAACCACTTTTGCACTTGTATTAGTGTGGAAAACCACTTTTCGCACTTGTGTTAGTGTTGAAAAACCACTTTTCGCACTTGTGTTGGTGCAGGAAACCACTTTTGCACTTGTATTAGTGTGGAAAAACCACTTTTTGCACTTGAGTTAGTGTTGAAAAACCACTTTTCGCACTTGTGTTAGTGTTGAAAAACCACTTTTCGCAATTGTGTTGGTGCAGGAAACCACTTTTGCACTTGTATTAGTGTGGGAAAACCACTTTTTGCACTTGAGTTAGTGTTGAAAAACCACTTTTCGCACTTGTGTTAGTGTTGAAAAACCACTTTTCGCACTTGTGTTGGTGCAGGAAACCACTTTTGCACTTGTATTAGTGTGGAAAAACCACTTTTTGCACTTGAGTTAGTGTTGAAAAACCACTTTTCGCACTTGTGTTAGTGTTGAAAAACCACTTTTCGAACTTGTGTTGGTGCAGGAAACCACTTTTGCACTTGTATTAGTGTGGAAAAAACACTTTTTGCACTTGTGATAGTGTTGAAAAACCACTTTTCGCACTTGTATTGGTGCAGGAAACCACTTTTGCACTTGTATTAGTGTGGAAAAAACACTTTTTGCACTTGTGATAGTGTTGAAAAACCACTTTTTGCACTTGTGTTATTGTTGAAAAACCACTTTTCGCACTTGTGTTGGTGCAGGAAACCACTTTTACACTTGTATTAGTGTGGAAAAACAACTTTTTGCACTTGTGATAGTGTTGAAAAACCACTTTTCGCACTTTTGTTAGTGTTGAAAAACCACTTTTCGCACTTGTGTTGGTGCAGGAAACCACTTTTGCACTTTTATTAGTGTGGAAAAACCACTTTTCGCACTTGTGTTAGTGTTGAAAAACCACTTTTCGCACTTGTGTTGGTGCAGGAAACCACTTTTGCACTTGTATTAGTGTGGAAAAAAACACTTTTTGCACTTGAGTTAGTGTTGAAAAACCACTTTTCGCACTTGTGTTGGTGCAGGAAACCACTTTTGCACTTGTATTAGTGTGTAAAAAACACTTTTTGCACTTGTGATAGTGTTGAAAAAACACTTTTCGCACTTGTGTTAGTGTTGAAAAACCACTTTTCGCACTTGTGTCGGTGCAGGAAACCACTTTTGCACTTGTATTAGTGTGGAAAAACCACTTTTTGCACTTGTGTTAGTGTTGAAAAACCACATTTCGCACTTGTGTTAGTGTTGAAAAACCACTTTTCGCACTTTTGTTGGTGCAGGTAACCACTTTTGCACTTGTATTAGTGTGGAAAAAATACTTTTTGCACTTGTGATAGTGTTGAAAAACCACTTTTCGCACTTGTGTTAGTGTTGAAAAACCACTTTTCGCACTTGTGTTGGTGCAGGAAACCACTTTTGCACTTGTATTAGTGTGGAAAAACCACTTTTTGCACTTGTGATAGTGTTGAAAAACCACTTTTCGCACTTTTGTTAGTGTTGAAAAACCACTTTTCGCACTTGTGTGTTGGTGCAGGAAACCACTTTTGCACTTTTATTAGTGTGGAAAAACCACTTTTTGCACTTGAGTTAGTGTTGAAAAACCACTTTTCGCACTTGTGTTAGTGTTGAAAAACCACTTTTCGCACTTGTGTTGGTGCAGGAAACCACGTTTGCACTTGTATTAGTGTGGAAAAACCACTTTTTGCACTTGAGTTAGTGTTGAAAAACCACTTTTCGCACTTGTGTTGGTGCAGGAAACCACTTTTGCACTTGTATTAGTGTGTAAAAAACACTTTTTGCACTTGTGATAGTGTTGAAAAACGACTTTTCGCACTTGTGTTAGTGTTGAAAAACCACTTTTCGCACATGTGTTGGTGCAGGAAACCACTTTTGCACTTGTATTAGTGTGGAAAAACCACTTTTCGCACTTGTGTTAGTGTTGAAAAACCACATTTCGCACTTGTGTTAGTGTTGAAAAACCACTTTTCGCACTTTTGTTGGTGCAGGAAACCACTTTTGCACGTGTATTAGTGTGGAAAAAACACTTTTTGCACTTGTGATAGTGTTGAAAAACCACTTTTCGCACTTGTGTTAGTGTTGAAAAACCACTTTTCGCACTTGTGTTGGTGCAGGAAACCACTTTTGCACTTGTATTAGTGTGGAAAAAACACTTTTTGCACTTGTGATAGTGTTGAAAAACGACTTTTCACACTTGTGTTAGTGTTGAAAAACCGCTTTTCGCATTTGTGTTGGTGCAGGAAACCACTTTTGCACTTGTATTAGTGTGGAAAAAACACTTTTTGCACTTGATAGTGTTGAAAAACCACTTTTCGCACTTGTGTTAGTGTTGAAAAACCACTTTTCGCACTTGTGTTGGTGCAGGAAACCACTTTTGCACTTGTATTAGTGTGGAAAAAACACTTTTTGCACTTGAGTTAGTGTTGAAAAACCACTTTTCGCACTTGTGTTGGTGCAGGAAACCACTTTTGCACTTGTATTAGTGTGTAAAAAACACTTTTTGCACTTGTGATAGTGTTGAAAAACCACTTTTCGCACTTGTGTTAGTGTTGAAAAACCACTTTTCGCACTTGTGTTGGTGCAGGAAACCACTTTTGCACTTGTATTAGTGTGGAAAAACCACTTTTTGCACTTGTGATAGTGTTGAAAAACCACTTTTCGCACTTTTGTTGGTGTTGAAAAACCACTTTTCGCACTTGTGTGTTGGTGCAGGAAACCACTTTTGCACTTTTATTAGTGTGGAAAAACCACTTTTTGCACTTGAGTTAGTGTTGAAAAACCACTTTTCGCACTTGTGTTAGTGTTGAAAAACCACTTTTCGCACTTGTGTTGGTGCAGGAAACCACGTTTGCACTTGTATTAGTGTGGAAAAACCACTTTTTGCACTTGAGTTAGTGTTGAAAAACCACTTTTCGCACTTGTGTTGGTGCAGGAAACCACTTTTGCACTTGTATTAGTGTGTAAAAAACACTTTTTGCACTTGTGATAGTGTTGAAAAACGACTTTTCGCACTTGTGTTAGTGTTGAAAAACCACTTTTCGCACATGTGTTGGTGCAGGAAACCACTTTTGCACTTGTATTAGTGTGGAAAAACCACTTTTCGCACTTGTGTTAGTGTTGAAAAACCACATTTCGCACTTGTGTTAGTGTTGAAAAACCACTTTTCGCACTTTTGTTGGTGCAGGAAACCACTTTTGCACGTGTATTAGTGTGGAAAAAACACTTTTTGCACTTGTGATAGTGTTGAAAAACCACTTTTCGCACTTGTGTTAGTGTTGAAAAACCACTTTTTGCACTTGTGTTATTGTTGAAAAACCACTTTTCGCACTTGTGTTGGTGCAGGAAACCACTTTTGCACTTGTATTAGTGTGAAAAAACCACTTTTTGCACTTGTGATAGTGTTGAAAAACCACTTTTCGCACTTGTGTTAGTGTTGAAAAACCACTTTTTGCACTTGTGTTGGTGCAGGAAACCACTTTTGCACTTGTATTAGTGTGGAAAAACCACTTTTTGCACTTGAGTTAGTGTTGAAAAACCACTTTTCGCACTTGTGTTAGTGTTGAAAAACCACTTTTAGCACTTGTGTTAGTGATGAAAAACCACTTTTCGCACTTGTGTTGGTGCAGGAAACCACTTTTGCACTTGTATTAGTGTGGAAAAACCACTTTTCACACTTGTGTTAGTGTTGAAAAACCACTTTTCGCACTTGTGTTGGTGCAGGAAACCACTTTTGCACTTGTATTAGTGTGGAAAAACCACTTTTTGCACTTGTGATAGTGTTGAAAAACCACTTTTCGCACTTTTGTTCGTGTTGAAAAACCACTTTTCGCACTTGTGTTGGTGCAGGAAACCACTTTTGCACTTGTATTAGTGTGGAAAAAACCACTTTTTGCACTTGAGTTAGTGTTGAAAAACCACTTTTCGCACTTGTGTTAGTGTTGAAAAACCACTTTTCGCACTTGTGTTGGTGCAGGAAACCACTTTTGCACTTGTATTAGTGTGGAAAAAACACTTTTTGCACTTGTGATAGTGTTGAAAAACCACTTTTCGCACTTGGGTTAGTGTTGAAAACCACTTTTCGCACTTGTGTTGGTGCAGGAAACCACTTTTGCACTTGTATTAGTGTGGAAAAACCACTTTTTGCACTTGAGTTAGTGTTGAAAAACCACTTTTCGCACTTGTGTTAGTGTTGAAAAACCACTTTTCGCACTTTTGTTCGTGTTGAAAAACCACTTTTCGCACTTGTGTTGGTGCAGGAAACCACTTTTGCACTTGTATTAGTGTGGAAAAAACCACTTTTTGCACTTGAGTTAGTGTTGAAAAACCACTTTTCGCACTTGTGTTAGTGTTGGAAAACCACTTTTCGCACTTGTGTTGGTGCAGGAAACCACTTTTGCACTTGTATTAGTGTGGAAAAAACACTTTTTGCACTTGTGATAGTGTTGAAAAACCACTTTTCGCACTTGGGTTAGTGTTGAAAAACCACTTTTCGCACTTGTGTTGGTGCAGGAAACCACTTTTGCACTTGTATTAGTGTGGAAAAACCACTTTTTGCACTTGTGATAGTGTTGAAAAACCACTTTTCGCACTTGTGTTAGTGTTGAAAAACTACTTTTCGCACTTGTGTTGGTGCAGGAAACCACTTTTGCACTTGTATTAGTGTGGAAAAACCACTTTTTGCACTTGAGTTAGTGTTGAAAAAACACTTTTCGCACTTGTGTTTTTTTTTTTTTTTTTTTTGTATACAAGATCGAGGCTCGTGAAAGAGCGAACATTAATCACACAGAAAGACAAACCGACACATAAAACATATAACATCGGGAGCGGTAGACAAGATGGGGAGAGAGGGGGAAGGACACAAACACAACATTTGAGAGCAGGGACCGAGAGACATGGAGACATCGAGAGATCTGAGAGAGGGCGAGGGCTTTGGGGGGGGGGGCATGGGAAGGGGGCGGTGGGAGAGGTATAAAACATATGGACACTGCCAGGACTTCCAGGAAAGAAGTTGGAATTTCAAACAAGGTGGATCTGGGGTGAATTAGCGGGGGTAGAAAAGATCAAGGTTTTGGATGGGGGAAGATAAGAGATGGTGGTGAACAGCTGTTTTAAAGACCTGGAGGGAGGAGTGGGATTGAAGGGAGTGAGGGAGTTTGTTCCAGAGGCGGGAGAAAAGAGGAATGAAAGAGTGAAGGTGAGCAGAGAGCCGAGATTTCGGCAGTTTAACCATCAGAGGGTTGCTGGCAGATCTTGTGCGACCTGTAGGAATATTTGGGGGACAGAGCACAGAGAGAGCTGGGGGTGCAAGGCCGGAGAGGAGTCGGTAGAAGACAGAAAGACCACCTACCTGCCTGCGGTGAGTGAGTGAAAGGCCCTCAGAGATAGCTTCATCGCGGGAGATTCCAATAATTCTGAAAGCTTTGGTTTCAACAGCGTGAAGCCGAGCTAGGTGTGAGGCAGGAGCACCGGCCCATAGGGGAGAACAGTATTCCATTGAGCTGCGGATGAAAGCCTTGTATGTGGTGAGGAGCTCAGGTGTGCCGAGGAAGGACTTCGCACGACGGAGGATGCCCAGTCGGCGACTGGCTTTGGAGGCCAGCTTGGAAATGTGGTTTTCCCAAGAAAGATCATGGCAGATAGTGAGACCCAAAATCTTGAGCGACAGAACTTCTTGGAGAGGATTGTTGAGAAAGTAGATGGGAGGGTTGTCCAGTCGATCTTTTCGGAGAGACATAGTAAGAGTGTGAGATTTGTCAGGATTGAAAGACATGTTCCATGTTGAAACATGAAAGACATGTTAGTGTTGAAAAACCACTTTTCGCACTTGTGTTGGTGCAGGAAACCACTTTTGCACTTGTATTAGTGTGGAAAAAACAGTTTTTGCACTTGTGATAGTGTTGAAAAACCACTTTTCGCACTTGTGTTAGTGTTGAAAAACCACTTTTCGCAATTGTGTTGGTGCAGGAACCACTTTTGCACTTGTATTAGTGTGGAAAACCACTTTTCGCACTTGTGTTAGTGTTGAAAAACCACTTTTCGCACTTGTGTTGGTGCAGGAAACCACTTTTGCACTTGTATTAGTGTGGAAAAACCACTTTTTGCACTTGAGTTAGTGTTGAAAAACCACTTTTCGCACTTGTGTTAGTGTTGAAAAACCACTTTTCGCAATTGTGTTGGTGCAGGAAACCACTTTTGCACTTGTATTAGTGTGGGAAAACCACTTTTTGCACTTGAGTTAGTGTTGAAAAACCACTTTTCGCACTTGTGTTAGTGTTGAAAAACCACTTTTCGCACTTGTGTTGGTGCAGGAAACCACTTTTGCACTTGTATTAGTGTGGAAAAACCACTTTTTGCACTTGAGTTAGTGTTGAAAAACCACTTTTCGCACTTGTGTTAGTGTTGAAAAACCACTTTTCGAACTTGTGTTGGTGCAGGAAACCACTTTTGCACTTGTATTAGTGTGGAAAAAACACTTTTTGCACTTGTGATAGTGTTGAAAAACCACTTTTCGCACTTGTATTGGTGCAGGAAACCACTTTTGCACTTGTATTAGTGTGGAAAAAACACTTTTTGCACTTGTGATAGTGTTGAAAAACCACTTTTTGCACTTGTGTTATTGTTGAAAAACCACTTTTCGCACTTGTGTTGGTGCAGGAAACCACTTTTACACTTGTATTAGTGTGGAAAAACAACTTTTTGCACTTGTGATAGTGTTGAAAAACCACTTTTCGCACTTTTGTTAGTGTTGAAAAACCACTTTTCGCACTTGTGTTGGTGCAGGAAACCACTTTTGCACTTTTATTAGTGTGGAAAAACCACTTTTTGCACTTGAGTTAGTGTTGAAAAACCACTTTTCGCACTTGTGTTAGTGTTGAAAAACCACTTTTCGCACTTGTGTTGGTGCAGGAAACCACTTTTGCACTTGTATTAGTGTGGAAAAAACACTTTTTGCACTTGAGTTAGTGTTGAAAAACCACTTTTCGCACTTGTGTTGGTGCAGGAAACCACTTTTGCACTTGTATTAGTGTGTAAAAAACACTTTTTGCACTTGTGATAGTGTTGAAAAAACACTTTTCGCACTTGTGTTAGTGTTGAAAAACCACTTTTCGCACTTGTGTTGGTGCAGGAAACCACTTTTGCACTTGTATTAGTGTGGATAAACCACTTTTCGCACTTGTGTTAGTGTTGAAAAACCACATTTCGCACTTGTGTTAGTGTTGAAAAACCACTTTTCGCACTTTTGTTGGTGCAGGTAACCACTTTTGCACTTGTATTAGTGTGGAAAAAATACTTTTTGCACTTGTGATAGTGTTGAAAAACCACTTTTCGCACTTGTGTTAGTGTTGAAAAACCACTTTTCGCACTTGTGTTGGTGCAGGAAACCACTTTTGCACTTGTATTAGTGTGGAAAAACCACTTTTTGCACTTGTGATAGTGTTGAAAAACCTCTTTTCGCACTTTTGTTAGTGTTGAAAAACCACTTTTCGCACTTGTGTGTTGGTGCAGGAAACCACTTTTGCACTTTTATTAGTGTGGAAAAACCACTTTTTGCACTTGAGTTAGTGTTGAAAAACCACTTTTCGCACTTGTATTAGTGTTGAAAAACCACTTTTCGCACTTGTGTTGGTGCAGGAAACCACGTTTGCACTTGTATTAGTGTGGAAAAACCACTTTTTGCACTTGAGTTAGTGTTGAAAAACCACTTTTCGCACTTGTGTTGGTGCAGGAAACCACTTTTGCACTTGTATTAGTGTGTAAAAAACACTTTTTGCACTTGTGATAGTGTTGAAAAACGACTTTTCGCACTTGTGTTAGTGTTGAAAAACCACTTTTCGCACATGTGTTGGTGCAGGAAACCACTTTTGCACTTGTATTAGTGTGGAAAAACCACTTTTCGCACTTGTGTTAGTGTTGAAAAACCACATTTCGCACTTGTGTTAGTGTTGAAAAACCACTTTTCGCACTTTTGTTGGTGCAGGAAACCACTTTTGCACGTGTATTAGTGTGGAAAAAACACTTTTTGCACTTGTGATAGTGTTGAAAAACCACTTTTCGCACTTGTGTTAATGTTGAAAAACCACTTTTCGCACTTGTGTTGGTGCAGGAAACCACTTTTGCACTTGTATTAGTGTGGAAAAAACACTTTTTGCACTTGTGATAGTGTTGAAAAACGACTTTTCACACTTGTGTTAGTGTTGAAAAACCGCTTTTCGCATTTGTGTTGGTGCAGGAAACCACTTTTGCACTTGTATTAGTGTGGAAAAAACACTTTTTGCACTTGAGTTAGTGTTGAAAAACCACTTTTCGCACTTGTGTTGGTGCAGGAAACCACTTTTGCACTTTTATTAGTGTGGAAAAACCACTTTTCGCACTTGTGTTAGTGTTGAAAAACCACTTTTCGCACTTGTGTTGGTGTGGAAAAAACACTTTTTGCACTTGAGTTAGTGTTGAAAAACCACTTTTCGCACTTGTGTTGGTGCAGGAAACCACTTTTGCACTTTTATTAGTGTGGAAAAAACACTTTTTGCACTTGAGTTAGTGTTGAAAAACCACTTTTCGCACTTGTGTTGGTGCAGGAAACCACTTTTGCACTTGTATTAGTGTGTAAAAAACACTTTTTGCACTTGTGATAGTGTTGAAAAAACACTTTTCGCACTTGTGTTAGTGTTGAAAAACCACTTTTCGCACTTGTGTTGGTGCAGGAAACCACTTTTGCACTTGTATTAGTGTGGAAAAACCACTTTTTGCACTTGTGTTAGTGTTGAAAAACCACATTTCGCACTTGTGTTAGTGTTGAAAAACCACTTTTCGCACTTTTGTTGGTGCAGGTAACCACTTTTGCACTTGTATTAGTGTGGAAAAAATACTTTTTGCACTTGTGATAGTGTTGAAAAACCACTTTTCGCACTTGTGTTAGTGTTGAAAAACCACTTTTCGCACTTGTGTTGGTGCAGGAAACCACTTTTGCACTTGTATTAGTGTGGATAAACCACTTTTTGCACTTGTGATAGTGTTGAAAAACCACTTTTCGCACTTTTGTTAGTGTTGAAAAACCACTTTTCGCACTTGTGTGTTGGTGCAGGAAACCACTTTTGCACTTTTATTAGTGTGGAAAAACCACTTTTTGCACTTGAGTTAGTGTTGAAAAACCACTTTTCGCACTTGTGTTAGTGTTGAAAAACCACTTTTCGCACTTGTGTTGGTGCAGGAAACCACGTTTGCACTTGTATTAGTGTGGAAAAACCACTTTTTGCACTTGAGTTAGTGTTGAAAAACCACTTTTCGCACTTGTGTTGGTGCAGGAAACCACTTTTGCACTTGTATTAGTGTGTAAAAAACACTTTTTGCACTTGTGATAGTGTTGAAAAACGACTTTTCGCACTTGTGTTAGTGTTGAAAAACCACTTTTCGCACATGTGTTGGTGCAGGAAACCACTTTTGCACTTGTATTAGTGTGGAAAAACCACTTTTCGCACTTGTGTTAGTGTTGAAAAACCACATTTCGCACTTGTGTTAGTGTTGAAAAACCACTTTTCGCACTTTTGTTGGTGCAGGAAACCACTTTTGCACGTGTATTAGTGTGGAAAAAACACTTTTTGCACTTGTGATAGTGTTGAAAAACCACTTTTCGCATTTGTGTTAGTGTTGAAAAACCACTTTTCGCACTTGTGTTGGTGCAGGAAACCACTTTTGCACTTGTATTAGTGTGGAAAAAACACTTTTTGCACTTGTGATAGTGTTGAAAAACGACTTTTCACACTTGTGTTAGTGTTGAAAAACCGCTTTTCGCATTTGTGTTGGTGCAGGAAACCACTTTTGCACTTGTATTAGTGTGGAAAAAACACTTTTTGCACTTGATAGTGTTGAAAAACCACTTTTCGCACTTGTGTTAGTGTTGAAAAACCACTTTTCGCACTTGTGTTGGTGCAGGAAACCACTTTTGCACTTGTATTAGTGTGGAAAAAACACTTTTTGCACTTGAGTTAGTGTTGAAAAACCACTTTTCGCACTTGTGTTGGTGCAGGAAACCACTTTTGCACTTGTATTAGTGTGTAAAAAACACTTTTTGCACTTGTGATAGTGTTGAAAAACCACTTTTCGCACTTGTGTTAGTGTTGAAAAACCACTTTTCGCACTTGTGTTGGTGCAGGAAACCACTTTTGCACTTGTATTAGTGTGGAAAAACCACTTTTTGCACTTGTGATAGTGTTGAAAAACCACTTTTCGCACTTTTGTTGGTGTTGAAAAACCACTTTTCGCACTTGTGTGTTGGTGCAGGAAACCACTTTTGCACTTTTATTAGTGTGGAAAACCACTTTTTGCACTTGAGTTAGTGTTGAAAAACCACTTTTCGCACTTGTGTTAGTGTTGAAAAACCACTTTTCGCACTTGTGTTGGTGCAGGAAACCACGTTTGCACTTGTATTAGTGTGGAAAAACCACTTTTTGCACTTGAGTTAGTGTTGAAAAACCACTTTTCGCACTTGTGTTGGTGCAGGAAACCACTTTTGCACTTGTATTAGTGTGTAAAAAACACTTTTTGCACTTGTGATAGTGTTGAAAAACGACTTTTCGCACTTGTGTTAGTGTTGAAAAACCACTTTTCGCACATGTGTTGGTGCAGGAAACCACTTTTGCACTTGTATTAGTGTGGAAAAACCACTTTTCGCACTTGTGTTAGTGTTGAAAAACCACATTTCGCACTTGTGTTAGTGTTGAAAAACCACTTTTCGCACTTTTGTTGGTGCAGGAAACCACTTTTGCACGTGTATTAGTGTGGAAAAAACACTTTTTGCACTTGTGATAGTGTTGAAAAACCACTTTTCGCACTTGTGTTAGTGTTGAAAAACCACTTTTTGCACTTGTGTTATTGTTGAAAAACCACTTTTCGCACTTGTGTTGGTGCAGGAAACCACTTTTGCACTTGTATTAGTGTGAAAAAACCACTTTTTGCACTTGTGATAGTGTTGAAAAACCACTTTTCGCACTTGTGTTAGTGTTGAAAAACCACTTTTTGCACTTGTGTTGGTGCAGGAAACCACTTTTGCACTTGTATTAGTGTGGAAAAACCACTTTTTGCACTTGAGTTAGTGTTGAAAAACCACTTTTCGCACTTGTGTTAGTGTTGAAAAACCACTTTTAGCACTTGTGTTAGTGATGAAAAACCACTTTTCGCACTTGTGTTGGTGCAGGAAACCACTTTTGCACTTGTATTAGTGTGGAAAAACCACTTTTCACACTTGTGTTAGTGTTGAAAAACCACTTTTCGCACTTGTGTTGGTGCAGGAAACCACTTTTGCACTTGTATTAGTGTGGAAAAACCACTTTTTGCACTTGTGATAGTGTTGAAAAACCACTTTTCGCACTTTTGTTCGTGTTGAAAAACCACTTTTCGCACTTGTGTTGGTGCAGGAAACCACTTTTGCACTTGTATTAGTGTGGAAAAAACCACTTTTTGCACTTGAGTTAGTGTTGAAAAACCACTTTTCGCACTTGTGTTAGTGTTGAAAAACCACTTTTCGCACTTGTGTTGGTGCAGGAAACCACTTTTGCACTTGTATTAGTGTGGAAAAAACACTTTTTGCACTTGTGATAGTGTTGAAAAACCACTTTTCGCACTTGGGTTAGTGTTGAAAACCACTTTTCGCACTTGTGTTGGTGCAGGAAACCACTTTTGCACTTGTATTAGTGTGGAAAAACCACTTTTTGCACTTGTGATAGTGTTGAAAAACCTCTTTTCGCACTTTTGTTAGTGTTGAAAAACCACTTTTCGCACTTGTGTGTTGGTGCAGGAAACCACTTTTGCACTTTTATTAGTGTGGAAAAACACTTTTTGCACTTGAGTTAGTGTTGAAAAACCACTTTTCGCACTTGTATTAGTGTTGAAAAACCACTTTTCGCACTTGTGTTGGTGCAGGAAACCACGTTTGCACTTGTATTAGTGTGGAAAAACCACTTTTTGCACTTGAGTTAGTGTTGAAAAACCACTTTTCGCACTTGTGTTGTGCAGGAAACCACTTTTGCACTTGTATTAGTGTGTAAAAAACACTTTTTGCACTTGTGATAGTGTTGAAAAACGACTTTTCGCACTTGTGTTAGTGTTGAAAAACCACTTTTCGCACATGTGTTGGTGCAGGAAACCACTTTTGCACTTGTATTAGTGTGGAAAAACCACTTTTCGCACTTGTGTTAGTGTTGAAAAACCACATTTCGCACTTGTGTTAGTGTTGAAAAACCACTTTTCGCACTTTTGTTGGTGCAGGAAACCACTTTTGCACGTGTATTAGTGTGGAAAAAACACTTTTTGCACTTGTGATAGTGTTGAAAAACCACTTTTCGCACTTGTGTTAGTGTTGAAAAAACCACTTTTCGCACTTGTGTTGGTGCAGGAAAACCACTTTTGCACTTGTATTAGTGTGGAAAAAACACTTTTTGCACTTGTGATAGTGTTGAAAAACGACTTTTCACACTTGTGTTAGTGTTGAAAAACCGCTTTTCGCATTTGTGTTGGTGCAGGAAACCACTTTTGCACTTGTATTAGTGTGGAAAAAACACTTTTTGCACTTGAGTTAGTGTTGAAAAACCACTTTTCGCACTTGTGTTGGTGCAGGAAACCACTTTTGCACTTTTATTAGTGTGGAAAAACCACTTTTCGCACTTGTGTTAGTGTTGAAAAACCACTTTTCGCACTTGTGTTGGTGCAGGAAACCACTTTTGCACTTGTATTAGTGTGGAAAAAACACTTTTTGCACTTGAGTTAGTGTTGAAAAACCACTTTTCGCACTTGTGTTGGTGCAGGAAACCACTTTTGCACTTGTATTAGTGTGTAAAAAACACTTTTTGCACTTGTGATAGTGTTGAAAGAACACTTTTCGCACTTGTGTTAGTGTTGAAAAACCACTTTTCGCACTTGTGTTGGTGCAGGAAACCACTTTTGCACTTGTATTAGTGTGGAAAAACCACTTTTTGCACTTGTGTTAGTGTTGAAAAACCACATTTCGCACTTGTGTTAGTGTTGAAAAACCACTTTTCGCACTTTTGTTGGTGCAGGTAACCACTTTTGCACTTGTATTAGTGTGGAAAAAATACTTTTTGCACTTGTGATAGTGTTGAAAAACCACTTTTCGCACTTGTGTTAGTGTTGAAAAACCACTTTTCGCACTTGTGTTGGTGCAGGAAACCACTTTTGCACTTGTATTAGTGTGGATAAACCACTTTTTGCACTTGTGATAGTGTTGAAAAACCACTTTTCGCACTTTTGTTAGTGTTGAAAAACCACTTTTCGCACTTGTGTGTTGGTGCAGGAAACCACTTTTGCACTTTTATTAGTGTGGAAAAACCACTTTTTGCACTTGAGTTAGTGTTGAAAAACCACTTTTCGCACTTGTGTTAGTGTTGAAAAACCACTTTTCGCACTTGTGTTGGTGCAGGAAACCACGTTTGCACTTGTATTAGTGTGGAAAAACCACTTTTTGCACTTGAGTTAGTGTTGAAAAACCACTTTTCGCACTTGTGTTGGTGCAGGAAACCACTTTTGCACTTGTATTAGTGTGTAAAAAACACTTTTTGCACTTGTGATAGTGTTGAAAAACGACTTTTCGCACTTGTGTTAGTGTTGAAAAACCACTTTTCGCACATGTGTTGGTGCAGGAAACCACTTTTGCACTTGTATTAGTGTGGAAAAACCACTTTTCGCACTTGTGTTAGTGTTGAAAAACCACATTTCGCACTTGTGTTAGTGTTGAAAAACCACTTTTCGCACTTTTGTTGGTGCAGGAAACCACTTTTGCACGTGTATTAGTGTGGAAAAAACACTTTTTGCACTTGTGATAGTGTTGAAAAACCACTTTTCGCATTTGTGTTAGTGTTGAAAAACCACTTTTCGCACTTGTGTTGGTGCAGGAAACCACTTTTGCACTTGTATTAGTGTGGAAAAAACACTTTTTGCACTTGTGATAGTGTTGAAAAACGACTTTTCACACTTGTGTTAGTGTTGAAAAACCGCTTTTCGCATTTGTGTTGGTGCAGGAAACCACTTTTGCACTTGTATTAGTGTGGAAAAAACACTTTTTGCACTTGATAGTGTTGAAAAACCACTTTTCGCACTTGTGTTAGTGTTGAAAAACCACTTTTCGCACTTGTGTTGGTGCAGGAAACCACTTTTGCACTTGTATTAGTGTGGAAAAAACACTTTTTGCACTTGAGTTAGTGTTGAAAAACCACTTTTCGCACTTGTGTTGGTGCAGGAAACCACTTTTGCACTTGTATTAGTGTGTAAAAAACACTTTTTGCACTTGTGATAGTGTTGAAAAACCACTTTTCGCACTTGTGTTAGTGTTGAAAAACCACTTTTCGCACTTGTGTTGGTGCAGGAAACCACTTTTGCACTTGTATTAGTGTGGAAAAACCACTTTTTGCACTTGTGATAGTGTTGAAAAACCACTTTTCGCACTTTTGTTGGTGTTGAAAAACCACTTTTCGCACTTGTGTGTTGGTGCAGGAAACCACTTTTGCACTTTTATTAGTGTGGAAAACCACTTTTTGCACTTGAGTTAGTGTTGAAAAACCACTTTTCGCACTTGTGTTAGTGTTGAAAAACCACTTTTCGCACTTGTGTTGGTGCAGGAAACCACGTTTGCACTTGTATTAGTGTGGAAAAACCACTTTTTGCACTTGAGTTAGTGTTGAAAAACCACTTTTCGCACTTGTGTTGGTGCAGGAAACCACTTTTGCACTTGTATTAGTGTGTAAAAAACACTTTTTGCACTTGTGATAGTGTTGAAAAACGACTTTTCGCACTTGTGTTAGTGTTGAAAAACCACTTTTCGCACATGTGTTGGTGCAGGAAACCACTTTTGCACTTGTATTAGTGTGGAAAAACCACTTTTCGCACTTGTGTTAGTGTTGAAAAACCACATTTCGCACTTGTGTTAGTGTTGAAAAACTACTTTTCGCACTTTTGTTGGTGCAGGAAACCACTTTTGCACGTGTATTAGTGTGGAAAAAACACTTTTTGCACTTGTGATAGTGTTGAAAAACCACTTTTCGCACTTGTGTTAGTGTTGAAAAACCACTTTTTGCACTTGTGTTATTGTTGAAAAACCACTTTTCGCACTTGTGTTGGTGCAGGAAACCACTTTTGCACTTGTATTAGTGTGAAAAAACCACTTTTTGCACTTGTGATAGTGTTGAAAAACCACTTTTCGCACTTGTGTTATTGTTGAAAAACCACTTTTTGCACTTGTGTTGGTGCAGGAAACCACTTTTGCACTTGTATTAGTGTGGAAAAACCACTTTTTGCACTTGAGTTAGTGTTGAAAAACCACTTTTCGCACTTGTGTTAGTGTTGAAAAACCACTTTTAGCACTTGTGTTAGTGATGAAAAACCACTTTTCGCACTTGTGTTGGTGCAGGAAACCACTTTTGCACTTGCATTAGTGTGGAAAAACCACTTTTCACACTTGTGTTAGTGTTGAAAAACCACTTTTCGCACTTGTGTTGGTGCAGGAAACCACTTTTGCACTTGTATTAGTGTGGAAAACCACTTTTTGCACTTGTGATAGTGTTGAAAAACCACTTTTCGCACTTTTGTTCGTGTTGAAAAACCACTTTTCGCACTTGTGTTGGTGCAGGAAACCACTTTTGCACTTGTATTAGTGTGGAAAAAACCACTTTTTGCACTTGAGTTAGTGTTGAAAAACCACTTTTCGCACTTGTGTTAGTGTTGAAAAACCACTTTTCGCACTTGTGTTGGTGCAGGAAACCACTTTTGCACTTGTATTAGTGTGGAAAAAACACTTTTTGCACTTGTGATAGTGTTGAAAAACCACTTTTCGCACTTGGGTTAGTGTTGAAAACCACTTTTCGCACTTGTGTTGGTGCAGGAAACCACTTTTGCACTTGTATTAGTGTGGAAAAACCACTTTTTGCACTTGAGTTAGTGTTGAAAAACCACTTTTCGCACTTGTGTTAGTGTTGAAAAACCACTTTTCGCACTTTTGTTCGTGTTGAAAAACCACTTTTCGCACTTGTGTTGGTGCAGGAAACCACTTTTGCACTTGTATTAGTGTGGAAAAAACCACTTTTTGCACTTGAGTTAGTGTTGAAAAACCACTTTTCGCACTTGTGTTAGTGTTGGAAAACCACTTTTCGCACTTGTGTTGGTGCAGGAAACCACTTTTGCACTTGTATTAGTGTGGAAAAAACACTTTTTGCACTTGAGTTAGTGTTGAAAAACCACTTTTCGCACTTGTGTTGGTGCAGGAAACCACTTTTGCACTTTTATTAGTGTGGAAAAACCACTTTTCGCACTTGTGTTAGTGTTGAAAAACCACTTTTCGCACTTGTGTTGGTGCAGGAAACCACTTTTGCACTTGTATTAGTGTGGAAAAAACACTTTTTGCACTTGAGTTAGTGTTGAAAAACCACTTTTCGCACTTGTGTTGGTGCAGGAAACCACTTTTGCACTTGTATTAGTGTGTAAAAAACACTTTTTGCACTTGTGATAGTGTTGAAAAAACACTTTTCGCACTTGTGTTAGTGTTGAAAAACCACTTTTCGCACTTGTGTTGGTGCAGGAAACCACTTTTGCACTTGTATTAGTGTGGAAAAACCACTTTTTGCACTTGTGTTAGTGTTGAAAAACCACATTTCGCACTTGTGTTAGTGTTGAAAAACCACTTTTCGCACTTTTGTTGGTGCAGGTAACCACTTTTGCACTTGTATTAGTGTGGAAAAAATACTTTTTGCACTTGTGATAGTGTTGAAAAACCACTTTTCGCACTTGTGTTAGTGTTGAAAAACCACTTTTCGCACTTGTGTTGGTGCAGGAAACCACTTTTGCACTTGTATTAGTGTGGATAAACCACTTTTTGCACTTGTGATAGTGTTGAAAAACCACTTTTCGCACTTTTGTTAGTGTTGAAAAACCACTTTTCGCACTTGTGTGTTGGTGCAGGAAACCACTTTTGCACTTTTATTAGTGTGGAAAAACCACTTTTTGCACTTGAGTTAGTGTTGAAAAACCACTTTTCGCACTTGTGTTAGTGTTGAAAAACCACTTTTCGCACTTGTGTTGGTGCAGGAAACCACGTTTGCACTTGTATTAGTGTGGAAAAACCACTTTTTGCACTTGAGTTAGTGTTGAAAAACCACTTTTCGCACTTGTGTTGGTGCAGGAAACCACTTTTGCACTTGTATTAGTGTGTAAAAAACACTTTTTGCACTTGTGATAGTGTTGAAAAACGACTTTTCGCACTTGTGTTAGTGTTGAAAAACCACTTTTCGCACATGTGTTGGTGCAGGAAACCACTTTTGCACTTGTATTAGTGTGGAAAAACCACTTTTCGCACTTGTGTTAGTGTTGAAAAACCACATTTCGCACTTGTGTTAGTGTTGAAAAACCACTTTTCGCACTTTTGTTGGTGCAGGAAACCACTTTTGCACGTGTATTAGTGTGGAAAAAACACTTTTTGCACTTGTGATAGTGTTGAAAAACCACTTTTCGCATTTGTGTTAGTGTTGAAAAACCACTTTTCGCACTTGTGTTGGTGCAGGAAACCACTTTTGCACTTGTATTAGTGTGGAAAAAACACTTTTTGCACTTGTGATAGTGTTGAAAAACGACTTTTCACACTTGTGTTAGTGTTGAAAAACCGCTTTTCGCATTTGTGTTGGTGCAGGAAACCACTTTTGCACTTGTATTAGTGTGGAAAAAACACTTTTTGCACTTGATAGTGTTGAAAAACCACTTTTGCACTTGTATTAGTGTGGAAAAAACACTTTTTGCACTTGAGTTAGTGTTGAAAAACCACTTTTCGCACTTGTGTTGGTGCAGGAAACCACTTTTGCACTTGTATTAGTGTGTAAAAAACACTTTTTGCACTTGTGATAGTGTTGAAAAACCACTTTTCGCACTTGTGTTAGTGTTGAAAAACCACTTTTCGCACTTGTGTTGGTGCAGGAAACCACTTTTGCACTTGTATTAGTGTGGAAAAACCACTTTTTGCACTTGTGATAGTGTTGAAAAACCACTTTTCGCACTTTTGTTGGTGTTGAAAAACCACTTTTCGCACTTGTGTGTTGGTGCAGGAAACCACTTTTGCACTTTTATTAGTGTGGAAAACCACTTTTTGCACTTGAGTTAGTGTTGAAAAACCACTTTTCGCACTTGTGTTAGTGTTGAAAAACCACTTTTCGCACTTGTGTTGGTGCAGGAAACCACGTTTGCACTTGTATTAGTGTGGAAAAACCACTTTTTGCACTTGAGTTAGTGTTGAAAAACCACTTTTCGCACTTGTGTTGGTGCAGGAAACCACTTTTGCACTTGTATTAGTGTGTAAAAAACACTTTTTGCACTTGTGATAGTGTTGAAAAACGACTTTTCGCACTTGTGTTAGTGTTGAAAAACCACTTTTCGCACATGTGTTGGTGCAGGAAACCACTTTTGCACTTGTATTAGTGTGGAAAAACCACTTTTCGCACTTGTGTTAGTGTTGAAAAACCACATTTCGCACTTGTGTTAGTGTTGAAAAACCACTTTTCGCACTTTTGTTGGTGCAGGAAACCACTTTTGCACGTGTATTAGTGTGGAAAAAACACTTTTTGCACTTGTGATAGTGTTGAAAAACCACTTTTCGCACTTGTGTTAGTGTTGAAAAACCACTTTTTGCACTTGTGTTATTGTTGAAAAACCACTTTTCGCACTTGTGTTGGTGCAGGAAACCACTTTTGCACTTGTATTAGTGTGAAAAAACCACTTTTTGCACTTGTGATAGTGTTGAAAAACCACTTTTCGCACTTGTGTTAGTGTTGAAAAACCACTTTTTGCACTTGTGTTGGTGCAGGAAACCACTTTTGCACTTGTATTAGTGTGGAAAAACCACTTTTTGCACTTGAGTTAGTGTTGAAAAACCACTTTTCGCACTTGTGTTAGTGTTGAAAAACCACTTTTAGCACTTGTGTTAGTGATGAAAAACCACTTTTCGCACTTGTGTTGGTGCAGGAAACCACTTTTGCACTTGTATTAGTGTGGAAAAACCACTTTTCACACTTGTGTTAGTGTTGAAAAACCACTTTTCGCACTTGTGTTGGTGCAGGAAACCACTTTTGCACTTGTATTAGTGTGGAAAAACCACTTTTTGCACTTGTGATAGTGTTGAAAAACCACTTTTCGCACTTTTGTTCGTGTTGAAAAACCACTTTTCGCACTTGTGTTGGTGCAGGAAACCACTTTTGCACTTGTATTAGTGTGGAAAAAACCACTTTTTGCACTTGAGTTAGTGTTGAAAAACCACTTTTCGCACTTGTGTTAGTGTTGAAAAACCACTTTTCGCACTTGTGTTGGTGCAGGAAACCACTTTTGCACTTGTATTAGTGTGGAAAAAACACTTTTTGCACTTGTGATAGTGTTGAAAAACCACTTTTCGCACTTGGGTTAGTGTTGAAAACCACTTTTCGCACTTGTGTTGGTGCAGGAAACCACTTTTGCACTTGTATTAGTGTGGAAAAACCACTTTTTGCACTTGAGTTAGTGTTGAAAAACCACTTTTCGCACTTGTGTTAGTGTTGAAAAACCACTTTTCGCACTTTTGTTCGTGTTGAAAAACCACTTTTCGCACTTGTGTTGGTGCAGGAAACCACTTTTGCACTTGTATTAGTGTGGAAAAAACCACTTTTTGCACTTGAGTTAGTGTTGAAAAACCACTTTTCGCACTTGTGTTAGTGTTGGAAAACCACTTTTCGCACTTGTGTTGGTGCAGGAAACCACTTTTGCACTTGTATTAGTGTGGAAAAAACACTTTTTGCACTTGTGATAGTGTTGAAAAACCACTTTTCGCACTTGGGTTAGTGTTGAAAAACCACTTTTCGCACTTGTGTTGGTGCAGGAAACCACTTTTGCACTTGTATTAGTGTGGAAAAACCACTTTTTGCACTTGTGATAGTGTTGAAAAACCACTTTTCGCACTTGTGTTAGTGTTGAAAAACTACTTTTCGCACTTGTGTTGGTGCAGGAAACCACTTTTGCACTTGTATTAGTGTGGAAAAACCACTTTTTGCACTTGAGTTAGTGTTGAAAAAACACTTTTCGCACTTGTTTTTTTTTTTTGTTTTTTTTTTTTTTTGTATACAAGATCGAGGCTCGTGAAAGAGCGAACATTAATCACACAGAAAGACAAACCGACACATAAAACATATAACATCGGGAGCGGTAGACAAGATGGGGAGAGAGGGGGAAGGACACAAACACAACATTTGAGAGCAGGGACCGAGAGACATGGAGACATCGAGAGATCTGAGAGAGGGCGAGGGCTTTGGGGGGGGGGGGGCATGGGAAGGGGGCGGTGGGAGAGGTATAAAACATATGGACACTGCCAGGACTTCCAGGAAAGAAGTTGGAATTTCAAACAAGGTGGATCTGGGGTGAATTAGCGGGGGTAGAAAAGATCAAGGTTTTGGATGGGGGAAGATAAGAGATGGTGGTGAACAGCTGTTTTAAAGACCTGGAGGGAGGAGTGGGATTGAAGGGAGTGAGGGAGTTTGTTCCAGAGGCGGGAGAAAAGAGGAATGAAAGAGTGAAGGTGAGCAGAGAGCCGAGATTTCGGCAGTTTAACCATCAGAGGGTTGCTGGCAGATCTTGTGCGACCTGTAGGAATATTTGGGGGACAGAGCACAGAGAGAGCTGGGGGTGCAAGGCCGGAGAGGAGTCGGTAGAAGACAGAAAGACCACCTACCTGCCTGCGGTGAGTGAGTGAAAGGCCCTCAGAGATAGCTTCATCGCGGGAGATTCCAATAATTCTGAAAGCTTTGGTTTCAACAGCGTGAAGCCGAGCTAGGTGTGAGGCAGGAGCACCGGCCCATAGGGGAGAACAGTATTCCATTGAGCTGCGGATGAAAGCCTTGTATGTGGTGAGGAGCTCAGGTGTGCCGAGGAAGGACTTCGCACGACGGAGGATGCCCAGTCGGCGACTGGCTTTGGAGGCCAGCTTGGAAATGTGGTTTTCCCAAGAAAGATCATGGCAGATAGTGAGACCCAAAATCTTGAGCGACAGAACTTCTTGGAGAGGATTGTTGAGAAAGTAGATGGGAGGGTTGTCCAGTCGATCTTTTCGGAGAGACATAGTAAGAGTGTGAGATTTGTCAGGATTGAAAGACATGTTCCATGTTGAAACATGAAAGACATGTTAGTGTTGAAAAACCACTTTTCGCACTTGTGTTGGTGCAGGAAACCACTTTTGCACTTGTATTAGTGTGGAAAAAACAGTTTTTGCACTTGTGATAGTGTTGAAAAACCACTTTTCGCACTTGTGTTAGTGTTGAAAAACCACTTTTCGCAATTGTGTTGGTGCAGGAACCACTTTTGCACTTGTATTAGTGTGGAAAACCACTTTTCGCACTTGTGTTAGTGTTGAAAAACCACTTTTCGCACTTGTGTTGGTGCAGGAAACCACTTTTGCACTTGTATTAGTGTGGAAAAACCACTTTTTGCACTTGAGTTAGTGTTGAAAAACCACTTTTCGCACTTGTGTTAGTGTTGAAAAACCACTTTTCGCAATTGTGTTGGTGCAGGAAACCACTTTTGCACTTGTATTAGTGTGGGAAAACCACTTTTTGCATTTGAGTTAGTGTTGAAAAACCACTTTTCGCACTTGTGTTAGTGTTGAAAAACCACTTTTCGCACTTGTGTTGGTGCAGGAAACCACTTTTGCACTTGTATTAGTGTGGAAAAACCACTTTTTGCACTTGAGTTAGTGTTGAAAAACCACTTTTCGCACTTGTGTTAGTGTTGAAAAACCACTTTTCGAACTTGTGTTGGTGCAGGAAACCACTTTTGCACTTGTATTAGTGTGGAAAAAACACTTTTTGCACTTGTGATAGTGTTGAAAAACCACTTTTCGCACTTGTATTGGTGCAGGAAACCACTTTTGCACTTGTATTAGTGTGGAAAAAACACTTTTTGCACTTGTGATAGTGTTGAAAAACCACTTTTTGCACTTGTGTTATTGTTGAAAAACCACTTTTCGCACTTGTGTTGGTGCAGGAAACCACTTTTACACTTGTATTAGTGTGGAAAAACAACTTTTTGCACTTGTGATAGTGTTGAAAAACCACTTTTCGCACTTTTGTTAGTGTTGAAAAACCACTTTTCGCACTTGTGTTGGTGCAGGAAACCACTTTTGCACTTTTATTAGTGTGGAAAAACCACTTTTTGCACTTGAGTTAGTGTTGAAAAACCACTTTTCGCACTTGTGTTAGTGTTGAAAAACCACTTTTCGCACTTGTGTTGGTGCAGGAAACCACTTTTGCACTTGTATTAGTGTGGAAAAAACACTTTTTGCACTTGAGTTAGTGTTGAAAAACCACTTTTCGCACTTGTGTTGGTGCAGGAAACCACTTTTGCACTTGTATTAGTGTGTAAAAAACACTTTTTGCACTTGTGATAGTGTTGAAAAAACACTTTTCGCACTTGTGTTAGTGTTGAAAAACCACTTTTCGCACTTGTGTTGGTGCAGGAAACCACTTTTGCACTTGTATTAGTGTGGAAAAACCACTTTTCGCACTTGTGTTAGTGTTGAAAAACCACATTTCGCACTTGTGTTAGTGTTGAAAAACCACTTTTCGCACTTTTGTTGGTGCAGGTAACCACTTTTGCACTTGTATTAGTGTGGAAAAAATACTTTTTGCACTTGTGATAGTGTTGAAAAACCACTTTTCGCACTTGTGTTAGTGTTGAAAAACCACTTTTCGCACTTGTGTTGGTGCAGGAAACCACTTTTGCACTTGTATTAGTGTGGAAAAACCACTTTTTGCACTTGTGATAGTGTTGAAAAACCACTTTTCGCACTTTTGTTAGTGTTGAAAAACCACTTTTCGCACTTGTGTGTTGGTGCAGGAAACCACTTTTGCACTTTTATTAGTGTGGAAAAACCACTTTTTGCACTTGAGTTAGTGTTGAAAAACCACTTTTCGCACTTGTGTTAGTGTTGAAAAACCACTTTTCGCACTTGTGTTGGTGCAGGAAACCACGTTTGCACTTGTATTAGTGTGGAAAAACCACTTTTTGCACTTGAGTTAGTGTTGAAAAACCACTTTTCGCACTTGTGTTGGTGCAGGAAACCACTTTTGCACTTGTATTAGTGTGTAAAAAACACTTTTTGCACTTGTGATAGTGTTGAAAAACGACTTTTCGCACTTGTGTTAGTGTTGAAAAACCACTTTTCGCACATGTGTTGGTGCAGGAAACCACTTTTGCACTTGTATTAGTGTGGAAAAACCACTTTTCGCACTTGTGTTAGTGTTGAAAAACCACATTTCGCACTTGTGTTAGTGTTGAAAAACCACTTTTCGCACTTTTGTTGGTGCAGGAAACCACTTTTGCACGTGTATTAGTGTGGAAAAAACACTTTTTGCACTTGTGATAGTGTTGAAAAACCACTTTTCGCACTTGTGTTAGTGTTGAAAAACCACTTTTCGCACTTGTGTTGGTGCAGGAAACCACTTTTGCACTTGTATTAGTGTGGAAAAAACACTTTTTGCACTTGTGATAGTGTTGAAAAACGACTTTTCACACTTGTGTTAGTGTTGAAAAACCGCTTTTCGCATTTGTGTTGGTGCAGGAAACCACTTTTGCACTTGTATTAGTGTGGAAAAAACACTTTTTGCACTTGATAGTGTTGAAAAACCACTTTTCGCACTTGTGTTAGTGTTGAAAAACCACTTTTCGCACTTGTGTTGGTGCAGGAAACCACTTTTGCACTTGTATTAGTGTGGAAAAAACACTTTTTGCACTTGAGTTAGTGTTGAAAAACCACTTTTCGCACTTGTGTTGGTGCAGGAAACCACTTTTGCACTTGTATTAGTGTGTAAAAAACACTTTTTGCACTTGTGATAGTGTTGAAAAAACACTTTTCGCACTTGTGTTAGTGTTGAAAAACCACTTTTCGCACTTGTGTTGGTGCAGGAAACCACTTTTGCACTTGTATTAGTGTGGAAAAACCACTTTTCGCACTTGTGTTAGTGTTGAAAAACCACATTTCGCACTTGTGTTAGTGTTGAAAAACCACTTTTCGCACTTTTGTTGGTGCAGGTAACCACTTTTGCACTTGTATTAGTGTGGAAAAAATACTTTTTGCACTTGTGATAGTGTTGAAAAACCACTTTTCGCACTTGTGTTAGTGTTGAAAAACCACTTTTCGCACTTGTGTTGGTGCAGGAAACCACTTTTGCACTTGTATTAGTGTGGAAAAACCACTTTTTGCACTTGTGATAGTGTTGAAAAACCACTTTTCGCACTTTTGTTGGTGTTGAAAAACCACTTTTCGCACTTGTGTGTTGGTGCAGGAAACCACTTTTGCACTTTTATTAGTGTGGAAAAACCACTTTTTGCACTTGAGTTAGTGTTGAAAAACCACTTTTCGCACTTGTGTTAGTGTTGAAAAACCACTTTTCGCACTTGTGTTGGTGCAGGAAACCACGTTTGCACTTGTATTAGTGTGGAAAAACCACTTTTTGCACTTGAGTTAGTGTTGAAAAACCACTTTTCGCACTTGTGTTGGTGTAGGAAACCACTTTTGCACTTGTATTAGTGTGTAAAAAACACTTTTTGCACTTGTGATAGTGTTGAAAAACGACTTTTCGCACTTGTGTTAGTGTTGAAAAACCACTTTTCGCACATGTGTTGGTGCAGGAAACCACTTTTGCACTTGTATTAGTGTGGAAAAACCACTTTTCGCACTTGTGTTAGTGTTGAAAAACCACATTTCGCACTTGTGTTAGTGTTGAAAAACCACTTTTCGCACTTTTGTTGGTGCAGGAAACCACTTTTGCACGTGTATTAGTGTGGAAAAAACACTTTTTGCACTTGTGATAGTGTTGAAAAACCACTTTTCGCACTTGTGTTAGTGTTGAAAAACCACTTTTTGCACTTGTGTTATTGTTGAAAAACCACTTTTCGCACTTGTGTTGGTGCAGGAAACCACTTTTGCACTTGTATTAGTGTGAAAAAACCACTTTTTGCACTTGTGATAGTGTTGAAAAACCACTTTTCGCACTTGTGTTAGTGTTGAAAAACCACTTTTTGCACTTGTGTTGGTGCAGGAAACCACTTTTGCACTTGTATTAGTGTGGAAAACCACTTTTTGCACTTGAGTTAGTGTTGAAAAACCACTTTTCGCACTTGTGTTAGTGTTGAAAAACCACTTTTAGCACTTGTGTTAGTGATGAAAAACCACTTTTCGCACTTGTGTTGGTGCAGGAAACCACTTTTGCAATTGTATTAGTGTGGAAAAACCACTTTTCACACTTGTGTTAGTGTTGAAAAACCACTTTTCGCACTTGTGTTGGTGCAGGAAACCACTTTTGCACTTGTATTAGTGTGGAAAAACCACTTTTTGCACTTGTGATAGTGTTGAAAAACCACTTTTCGCACTTTTGTTCGTGTTGAAAAACCACTTTTCGCACTTGTGTTGGTGCAGGAAACCACTTTTGCACTTGTATTAGTGTGGAAAAAACCACTTTTTGCACTTGAGTTAGTGTTGAAAAACCACTTTTCGCACTTGTGTTAGTGTTGAAAAACCACTTTTCGCACTTGTGTTGGTGCAGGAAACCACTTTTGCACTTGTATTAGTGTGGAAAAAACACTTTTTGCACTTGTGATAGTGTTGAAAAACCACTTTTCGCACTTGGGGTAGTGTTGAAAACCACTTTTCGCACTTGTGTTGGTGCAGGAAACCACTTTTGCACTTGTATTAGTGTGGAAAAACCACTTTTTGCACTTGAGTTAGTGTTGAAAAACCACTTTTCGCACTTGTGTTAGTGTTGAAAAACCACTTTTCGCACTTTTGTTCGTGTTGAAAAACCACTTTTCGCACTTGTGTTGGTGCAGGAAACCACTTTTGCACTTGTATTAGTGTGGAAAAAACCACTTTTTGCACTTGAGTTAGTGTTGAAAAACCACTTTTCGCACTTGTGTTAGTGTTGGAAAACCACTTTTCGCACTTGTGTTGGTGCAGGAAACCACTTTTGCACTTGTATTAGTGTGGAAAAAACACTTTTTGCACTTGTGATAGTGTTGAAAAACCACTTTTCGCACTTGGGTTAGTGTTGAAAAACCACTTTTCGCACTTGTGTTGGTGCAGGAAACCACTTTTGCACTTGTATTAGTGTGGAAAAACCACTTTTTGCACTTGTGATAGTGTTGAAAAACCACTTTTCGCACTTGTGTTAGTGTTGAAAAACTACTTTTCGCACTTGTGTTGGTGCAGGAAACCACTTTTGCACTTGTATTAGTGTGGAAAACCACTTTTTGCACTTGAGTTAGTGTTGAAAAACCACTTTTCGCACTTGTGTTAGTGTTGAAAAACCACTTTTCGCACTTGTGTTAGTGTTGAAAAACCACTTTTCGCAATTGTGTTGGTGCAAGAACCACTTTTGCACTTGTATTAGTGTGGAAAACCACTTTTCGCACTTGTGTTAGTGTTGAAAAACCACTTTTCGCACTTGTGTTGGTGCAGGAAACCACTTTTGCACTTGTATTAGTGTGGAAAAACCACTTTTTGCACTTGAGTTAGTGTTGAAAAACCACTTTTCGCACTTGTGTTAGTGTTGAAAAACCACTTTTCGCAATTGTGTTGGTGCAGGAAACCACTTTTGCACTTGTATTAGTGTGGGAAAACCACTTTTTGCACTTGAGTTAGTGTTGAAAAACCACTTTTCGCACTTGTGTTAGTGTTGAAAAACCACTTTTCGCACTTGTGTTGGTGCAGGAAACCACTTTTGCACTTGTATTAGTGTGGAAAAACCACTTTTTGCACTTGAGTTAGTGTTGAAAAACCACTTTTCGCACTTGTGTTAGTGTTGAAAAACCACTTTTCGAACTTGTGTTGGTGCAGGAAACCACTTTTGCACTTGTATTAGTGTGGAAAAAACACTTTTTGCACTTGTGATAGTGTTGAAAAACCACTTTTCGCACTTGTATTGGTGCAGGAAACCACTTTTGCACTTGTATTAGTGTGGAAAAAACACTTTTTGCACTTGTGATAGTGTTGAAAAACCACTTTTTGCACTTGTGTTATTGTTGAAAAACCACTTTTCGCACTTGTGTTGGTGCAGGAAACAACTTTTACACTTGTATTAGTGTGGAAAAACAACTTTTTGCACTTGTGATAGTGTTGAAAAACCACTTTTCGCACTTTTGTTAGTGTTGAAAAACCACTTTTCGCACTTGTGTTGGTGCAGGAAACCACTTTTGCACTTTTATTAGTGTGGAAAAACCACTTTTTGCACTTGAGTTAGTGTTGAAAAACCACTTTTCGCACTTGTGTTAGTGTTGAAAAACCACTTTTCGCACTTGTGTTGGTGCAGGAAACCACTTTTGCACTTGTATTAGTGTGGAAAAAACACTTTTTGCACTTGAGTTAGTGTTGAAAAACCACTTTTCGCACTTGTGTTGGTGCAGGAAACCACTTTTGCACTTGTATTAGTGTGTAAAAAACACTTTTTGCACTTGTGATAGTGTTGAAAAAACACTTTTCGCACTTGTGTTAGTGTTGAAAAACCACTTTTCGCACTTGTGTTGGTGCAGGAAACCACTTTTGCACTTGTATTAGTGTGGAAAAACCACTTTTCGCACTTGTGTTAGTGTTGAAAAACCACATTTCGCACTTGTGTTAGTGTTGAAAAACCACTTTTCGCACTTTTGTTGGTGCAGGTAACCACTTTTGCACTTGTATTAGTGTGGAAAAAATACTTTTTGCACTTGTGATAGTGTTGAAAAACCACTTTTCGCACTTGTGTTAGTGTTGAAAAACCACTTTTCGCACTTGTGTTGGTGCAGGAAACCACTTTTGCACTTGTATTAATGTGGAAAAACCACTTTTTGCACTTGTGATAGTGTTGAAAAACCACTTTTCGCACTTTTGTTAGTGTTGAAAAACCACTTTTCGCACTTGTGTGTTGGTGCAGGAAACCACTTTTGCACTTTTATTAGTGTGGAAAAACCACTTTTAGCACTTGAGTTAGTGTTGAAAAACCACTTTTCGCACTTGTGTTAGTGTTGAAAAACCACTTTTCGCACTTGTGTTGGTGCAGGAAACCACGTTTGCACTTGTATTAGTGTGGTAAAACCACTTTTTGCACTTGAGTTAGTGTTGAAAAACCACTTTTCGCACTTGTGTTGGTGCAGGAAACCACTTTTGCACTTGTATTAGTGTGTAAAAAACACTTTTTGCACTTGTGATAGTGTTGAAAAACGACTTTTCGCACTTGTGTTAGTGTTGAAAAACCACTTTTCGCACATGTGTTGGTGCAGGAAACCACTTTTGCACTTGTATTAGTGTGGAAAAACCACTTTTCGCACTTGTGTTAGTGTTGAAAAACCACATTTCGCACTTGTGTTAGTGTTGAAAAACCACTTTTCGCACTTTTGTTGGTGCAGGAAACCACTTTTGCACGTGTATTAGTGTGGAAAAAACACTTTTTGCACTTGTGATAGTGTTGAAAAACCACTTTTCGCACTTGTGTTAGTGTTGAAAAACCACTTTTCGCACTTGTGTTGGTGCAGGAAACCACTTTTGCACTTGTATTAGTGTGGAAAAAACACTTTTTGCACTTGTGATAGTGTTGAAAAACGACTTTTCACACTTGTGTTAGTGTTGAAAAACCACTTTTCGCACTTGTGTTGGTGCAGGAAACCACTTTTGCACTTGTATTAGTGTGGAAAAAACACTTTTTGCACTTGATAGTGTTGAAAAACCACTTTTCGCACTTGTGTTAGTGTTGAAAAACCACTTTTCGCACTTGTGTTGGTGCAGGAAACCACTTTTGCACTTGTATTAGTGTGGAAAAAACACTTTTTGCACTTGAGTTAGTGTTGAAAAACCACTTTTCGCACTTGTGTTGGTGCAGGAAACCACTTTTGCACTTGTATTAGTGTGTAAAAAACACTTTTTGCACTTGTGATAGTGTTGAAAAAACACTTTTCGCACTTGTGTTAGTGTTGAAAAACCACTTTTCGCACTTGTGTTGGTGCAGGAAACCACTTTTGCACTTGTATTAGTGTGGAAAAACCACTCTTCGCACTTGTGTTAGTGTTGAAAAACCACATTTCGCACTTGTGTTAGTGTTGAAAAACCACTTTTCGCACTTTTGTTGGTGCAGGTAACCACTTTTGCACTTGTATTAGTGTGGAAAAAATACTTTTTGCACTTGTGATAGTGTTGAAAAACCACTTTTCGCACTTGTGTTAGTGTTGAAAAACCACTTTTCGCACTTGTGTTGGTGCAGGAAACCACTTTTGCACTTGTATTAGTGTGGAAAAACCACTTTTTGCACTTGTGATAGTGTTGAAAAACCACTTTTCGCACTTTTGTTAGTGTTGAAAAACCACTTTTCGCACTTGTGTGTTGGTGCAGGAAACCACTTTTGCACTTTTATTAGTGTGGAAAAACCACTTTTTGCACTTGAGTTAGTGTTGAAAAACCACTTTTCGCACTTGTGTTAGTGTTGAAAAACCACTTTTCGCACTTGTGTTGGTGCAGGAAACCACGTTTGCACTTGTATTAGTGTGGAAAAACCACTTTTTGCACTTGAGTTAGTGTTGAAAAACCACTTTTCACACTTGTGTTGGTGCAGGAAACCACTTTTGCACTTGTATTAGTGTGTAAAAAACACTTTTTGCACTTGTGATAGTGTTGAAAAACGACTTTTCGCACTTGTGTTAGTGTTGAAAAACCACTTTTCGCACATGTGTTGGTGCAGGAAACCACTTTTGCACTTGTATTAGTGTGGAAAAACCACTTTTCGCACTTGTGTTAGTGTTGAAAAACCACATTTCGCACTTGTGTTAGTGTTGAAAAACCACTTTTCGCACTTTTGTTGGTGCAGGAAACCACTTTTGCACGTGTATTAGTGTGGAAAAAACACTTTTTGCACTTGTGATAGTGTTGAAAAACCACTTTTTGCACTTGTGTTAGTGTTGAAAAACCACTTTTCGCACTTGTGTTGGTGCAGGAAACCACTTTTGCACTTGTATTAGTGTGGAAAAAACACTTTTTGCACTTGTGATAGTGTTGAAAAACCACTTTTCACACTTGTGTTAGTGTTGAAAAACCACTTTTCGCACTTGTGTTGGTGCAGGAAACCACTTTTGCACTTGTATTAGTGTGGAAAAAACACTTTTTGCATTTGATAGTGTTGAAAAACCACTTTTCGCACTTGTGTTAGTGTTGAAAAACCACTTTTCGCACTTGTGTTGGTGCAGGAAACCACTTTTGCACTTGCATTAGTGTGGAAAAACCACTTTTTGCACTTGAGTTAGTGTTGAAAAATCACTTTTCACACTTGTGTTAGTGTTGAAAAACCACTTTTCGCACTTGTGTTGGTGCAGGAAACCACTTTTGCACTTCTATTAGTGTGGAAAAAACACTTTTTGCACTTGTGATAGTGTTGAAAAACCACTTTTCGCACTTGTGTTCGTGTTGAAAAACCACTTTTAGCACTTGTGTTAGTGATGAAAAACCACTTTTCGCACTTGTGTTGGTGCAGGAAACCACTTTTGCACTTGTATTAGTGTGGAAAAATCACTTTTCACACTTGTGTTAGTGTTGAAAAACCACTTTTCGCACTTGTGTTGGTGCAGGAAACCACTTTTGCACTTGTATTAGTGTGGAAAAACCACTTTTTGCACTTGTGATAGTGTTGAAAAACCACTTTTCGCACTTTTGTTAGTGTTGAAAAACCACTTTTCGCACTTGTGTTGGTGCAGGAAACCACTTTTGCACTTGTATTAGTGTGGAAAAACCACTTTTTGCACTTGAGTTAGTGTTGAAAAACCACTTTTCGCACTTGTGTTAGTGTTGAAAAACCACTTTTCGCACTTGTGTTGGTGCAGGAAACCACTTTTGCACTTGTATTAGTGTGGAAAAAACACTTTTTGCACTTGTGATAGTGTTGAAAAACCACTTTTCGCACTTGGGTTGGTGTTGAAAAACCACTTTTCGCACTTGTGTTGGTGCAGGAAACCACTTTTGCACTTGTATTAGTGTGGAAAAACCACTTTTTGCACTTGTGATAGTGTTGAAAAAACACTTTTCGCACTTGTGTTAGTGTTGAAAAACCACTTTTCGCACTTGTGTTAGTGTTGAAAAACCACTTTTCGCACTTGTGTTGGTGCAGGAAACCACTTTTGCACTTGCATTAGTGTGGAAAAACCACTTTTTGCACTTGAGTTAGTGTTGAAAAATCACTTTTCGCAATTGTGTTAGTGTTGAAAAACCACTTTTCGCACTTGTGTTGGTGCAGGAAACCACTTTTGCACTTGTATTAGTGTGGAAAAAACACTTTTTGCACTTGTGATAGTGTTGAAAAACCACTTTTCGCACTTGTGTTAGTGTTGAAAAACCACTTTTCGCACTTGTGTTAGTGTTGAAAAACCACTTTTCGCACTTGTGTTGGTGCAGGAAACCACTTTTGCACTTGTATTAGTGTGAAAAAACCACTTTTTGCACTTGTGATAGTGTTGAAAAACCACTTTTCGCACTTGTGTTAGTGTTGAAAAACCACTTTTCGCACTTGTGTTGGTGCAGGAAACCACTTTTGCACTTGTATTAGTGTGGAAAAACCACTTTTTGCACTTGTGATAGTGTTGAAAAACCACTTTTCGCACTTGTGTTAGTGTTGAAAAACCACTTTTAGCACTTGTGTTAGTGATGAAAAACCACTTTTCGCACTTGTGTTGGTGCAGGAAACCACTTTTGCACTTGTATTAGTGTGGAAAAACCACTTTTCACACTTGTGTTAGTGTGGAAAAACCACTTTTCGCACTTGTGTTGGTGCAGGAAACCACTTTTGCACTTGTATTAGTGTGGAAAAACCACTTTTTGCACTTGTGATAGTGTTGAAAAACCACTTTTCGCACTTTTGTTCGTGTTGAAAAACCACTTTTCGCAATTGTATTGGTGCAGGAAACCACTTTTGCACTTGTATTAGTGTGGAAAAACCACTTTTTGCACTTGAGTTAGTGTTGAAAAACGACTTTTCGCACTTGTGTTAGTGTTGAAAAACCACTTTTAGCACTTGTGTTGGTGCAGGAAACCACTTTTGCACTTGTATTAGTGTGGAAAAACCACTTTTTGCACTTGAGTTCGTGTTGAAAAACCATTTTTCGCACTTGTGTTAGTGTTGAAAAACCACTTTTCGCACTTGTGTTGGTGCAGGAAACCACTTTTGCACTTGTATTAGTGTGGAAAAAACACTTTTTGCACTTGTGATAGTGTTGAAAAACCACTTTTCGCACTTGTGTTAGTGTTGATAAACCACTTTTCGCACTTGTGTTGGTGCAGGAAACCACTTTTGCACTTGTATTAGTGTGGAAAAAACACTTTTTGCACTTGTGATAGTGTTGAAAAACCACTTTTCGCACTTGTGTTAGTGTTGAAAAACCACTTTTCGCACTTGTGTTGGTGCAGGAAACCACTTTTGCACTTGTATTAGTGTGAAAAAACCACTTTTTGCACTTGTGATAGTGTTGAAAAACCACTTTTCGCACTTGTGTTAGTGTTGAAAAACCACTTTTCGCACTTGTGTTGGTGCAGGAAACCACTTTTGCACTTGTATTAGTGTGGAAAAACCACTTTTTGCACTTGTGATAGTGTTGAAAAACCACTTTTCGCACTTGTGTTAGTGTTGAAAAACCACTTTTAGCACTTGTGTTAGTGATGAAAAACCACTTTTCGCACTTGTGTTGGTGCAGGAAACCACTTTTGCACTTGTATTAGTGTGGAAAAACCACTTTTCACACTTGTGTTAGTGTGGAAAAACCACTTTTCGCACTTGTGTTGGTGCAGGAAACCACTTTTGCACTTGTATTAGTGTGGAAAAACCACTTTTTGCACTTGTGATAGTGTTGAAAAACCACTTTTCGCACTTTTGTTCGTGTTGAAAAACCACTTTTCGCAATTGTATTGGTGCAGGAAACCACTTTTGCACTTGTATTAGTGTGGAAAAACCACTTTTTGCACTTGAGTTAGTGTTGAAAAACGACTTTTCGCACTTGTGTTAGTGTTGAAAAACCACTTTTCGCACTTGTGTTGGTGCAGGAAACCACTTTTGCACTTGTATTAGTGTGGAAAAACCACTTTTTGCACTTGAGTTCGTGTTGAAAAACCACTTTTCGCACTTGTGTTAGTGTTGAAAAACCACTTTTCGCACTTGTGTTGGTGCAGGAAACCACTTTTGCACTTGTATTAGTGTGGAAAAAACACTTTTTGCACTTGTGATAGTGTTGAAAAACCACTTTTCGCACTTGTGTTAGTGTTGATAAACCACTTTTCGCACTTGTGTTGGTGCAGGAAACCACTTTTGCACTTGTATTAGTGTGGAAAAAACACTTTTTGCACTTGTGATAGTGTTGAAAAACCACTTTTCGCACTTGTGTTATTGTTGAAAAACCACTTTTCGCACTTGTGTTGGTGCAGGAAACCTCTTTTGCACTTGTATTAGTGTGGAAAAACCACTTTTTGCACTTGTGATAGTGTTGAAAAACCACTTTTCGCACTTGTGTTAGTGTTGAAAAACCACTTTTCGCACTTGTGTTGGTGCAGGAAACCACTTTTGCACTTGTATTAGTTTGGAAAAACCACTTTTTGCACTTGAGTTAGTGTTGAAAACCCAGTTTTCGCACTTGTGTTAGTGTTGAAAAACCACTTTTCGCACTTGTGTTGGTGCAGGAAACCACTTTTGCACTTGTATTAGTGTGGAAAAAACACTTTTTGCACTTGTGATAGTGTTGAAAAGCCACTTTTCGCACTTGTGTTATTGTTGAAAAACCACTTTTCGCACTTGTGTTGGTGCAGGAAACCACTTTTGCACTTGTATTAGTGTGGAAAAAACACTTTTTGCACTTGTGATAGTGTTGAAAAACCACTTTTCGCACTTGTTTTAGTGTTGAAAAACCACTTTTCGCACTTGTGTTGGTGCAGGAAACCACTTTTGCACTTGTATTAGTGTGGAAAAACCACTTTTTGCACTTGAGTTAGTGTTGAAAACCCACTTTTCGCACTTGTATTAGTGTTGAAAAACCACTTTTCGCACTTGTGTTGGTGCAGGAAACCACTTTTGCACTTGTATTAGTGTGGAAAAAACACTTTTTGCACTTGTGTTAGTGTTGAAAAACCACTTTTCGCACTTGTGTTAGTGTTGAAAAACCACTTTTCGCACTTGTGTTGGTGCAGGAAACCACTTTTGCAATTGTATTAGTGTGGAAAAACCACTTTTTGCACTTGTGATAGTGTTGAAAAACCACTTTTCGCACTTGTGTTGGTGCAGGAAACCACTTTTGCACTTGTATTAGTGTGGAAAAACCACTTTTTGCACTTGTGATAGTGTTGAAAAACCACTTTTCGCACTTGTGTTAGTGTTGAAAAACCACTTTTCGCACTTGTGTTAGTGTTGAAAAACCACTTTTCGCACTTGTGTTGGTGCAGGAAACCACTTTTGCACTTGTATTAGTGTGGAAAAAACACTTTTTGCACTTGTGATAGTGTTGAAAAACCACTTTTCGCACTTGTGTTAGTGTTGAAAAACCACTTTTCGCACTTGTGTTGGTGCAGGAAACCACTTTCGCACTTGTATTAGTGTGGAAAAACCACTTTTTGCACTTGTGATAGTGTTGAAAAACCACTTTTCGCACTTTTGTTAGTGTTGAAAAACCACTTTTCGCACTTGTGTTGGTGCAGGAAACCACTTTTGCACTTGTATTAGTGTGGAAAAAACCACTTTTCGCACTTGTGTTAGTGTTGAAAAACCAGTTTTCGCACTTGTGTTGGTGCAGGAAACCACTTTTGCACTTGTATTAGTGTGGAAAAACCGCTTTTTGCACTTGAGTTAGTGTTGAAAAACCACTTTTCGCACTTGTGTTGGTGCAGGAAACCACTTTTGCACTTGTATTAGTGTGGAAAAAACACTTTTTGCACTTGTGATAGTGTTGAAAAACCACTTTTCGCACTTGTGTTAGTGTTGAAAAACCACTTTTCGCACTTGTGTTGGTGCAGGAAACCACATTTGCACTTGTATTAGTGTGGAAAAAACCACTTTTTGCACTTGAGTTCGTGTTGAAAAACCACTTTTCGCACTTGTGTTAGTGTTGAAAAACCACTTTTCGCACTTGTGTTGGTGCAGGAAACCAGTTTTGCACTTGTATTAGTGTGGAAAAACCACTTTTTGCACTTGTGATAGTGTTGAAAAACCACTTTTCGCACTTGTGTTAGTGTTGAAAAACCACTTTTCGCACTTGTGTTGGTGCAGGAAACCACTTTTGCACTTGTATTAGTGTGGAAAAACCACTTTTTGCACTTGAGTTAGTGTTGAAAACCCACTTTTCGCACTTGTATTAGTGTTGAAAAACCACTTTTCGCACTTGTGTTGGTGCAGGAAACCACTTTTGCACTTGTATTAGTGTGGAAAAAACACTTTTTGCACTTGTGTTAGTGTTGAAAAACCACTTTTCGCACTTGTGTTAGTGTTGAAAAACCACTTTTCGCACTTGTGTTGGTGCAGGAAAACACTTTTGCACTTGTATTAGTGTGGAAAAACCACTTTTTGCACTTGTGATAGTGTTGAAAAACCACTTTTCGCACTTGTGTTGGTGCAGGAAACCACTTTTGCACTTGTATTAGTGTGGAAAAACCACTTTTTGCACTTGTGATAGTGTTGAAAAACCACTTTTCGCACTTGTGTTAGTGTTGAAAAACCACTTTTCGCACTTGTGTTGGTGCAGGAAACCACTTTTGCACTTGTATTAGTGTGGAAAAAACACTTTTTGCACTTGTGATAGTGTTGAAAAACCACTTTTCGCACTTGTGTTAGTGTTGAAAAACCACTTTTCGCACTTGTGTTAGTGTTGAAAAACCACTTTTCGCACTTGTGTTGGTGCAGGAAACCACTTTTGCACTTGTATTAGTGTGAAAAAACCACTTTTTGCACTTGTGATAGTGTTGAAAAACCACTTTTCGCACTTGTGTTAGTGTTGAAAAACCACTTTTCGCACTTGTGTTGGTGCAGGAAACCACTTTTGCACTTGTATTAGTGTGGAAAAACCACTTTTTGCACTTGTGATAGTGTTGAAAAACCACTTTTCGCACTTGTGTTAGTGTTGAAAAACCACTTTTAGCACTTGTGTTAGTGATGAAAAACCACTTTTCGCACTTGTGTTGGTGCAGGAAACCACTTTTGCACTTGTATTAGTGTGGAAAAACCACTTTTCACACTTGTGTTAGTGTGGAAAAACCACTTTTCGCACTTGTGTTGGTGCAGGAAACCACTTTTGCACTTGTATTAGTGTGGAAAAACCACTTTTTGCACTTGTGATAGTGTTGAAAAACCACTTTTCGCACTTTTGTTCGTGTTGAAAAACCACTTTTCGCAATTGTATTGGTGCAGGAAACCACTTTTGCACTTGTATTAGTGTGGAAAAACCACTTTTTGCACTTGAGTTAGTGTTGAAAAACGACTTTTCGCACTTGTGTTAGTGTTGAAAAACCACTTTTAGCACTTGTGTTGGTGCAGGAAACCACTTTTGCACTTGTATTAGTGTGGAAAAACCACTTTTTGCACTTGAGTTCGTGTTGAAAAACCATTTTTCGCACTTGTGTTAGTGTTGAAAAACCACTTTTCGCACTTGTGTTGGTGCAGGAAACCACTTTTGCACTTGTATTAGTGTGGAAAAAACACTTTTTGCACTTGTGATAGTGTTGAAAAACCACTTTTCGCACTTGTGTTAGTGTTGATAAACCACTTTTCGCACTTGTGTTGGTGCAGGAAACCACTTTTGCACTTGTATTAGTGTGGAAAAAACACTTTTTGCACTTGTGATAGTGTTGAAAAACCACTTTTCGCACTTGTGTTAGTGTTGAAAAACCACTTTTCGCACTTGTGTTGGTGCAGGAAACCACTTTTGCACTTGTATTAGTGTGAAAAAACCACTTTTTGCACTTGTGATAGTGTTGAAAAACCACTTTTCGCACTTGTGTTAGTGTTGAAAAACCACTTTTCGCACTTGTGTTGGTGCAGGAAACCACTTTTGCACTTGTATTAGTGTGGAAAAACCACTTTTTGCACTTGTGATAGTGTTGAAAAACCACTTTTCGCACTTGTGTTAGTGTTGAAAAACCACTTTTAGCACTTGTGTTAGTGATGAAAAACCACTTTTCGCACTTGTGTTGGTGCAGGAAACCACTTTTGCACTTGTATTAGTGTGGAAAAACCACTTTTCACACTTGTGTTAGTGTGGAAAAACCACTTTTCGCACTTGTGTTGGTGCAGGAAACCACTTTTGCACTTGTATTAGTGTGGAAAAACCACTTTTTGCACTTGTGATAGTGTTGAAAAACCACTTTTCGCACTTTTGTTCGTGTTGAAAAACCACTTTTCGCAATTGTATTGGTGCAGGAAACCACTTTTGCACTTGTATTAGTGTGGAAAAACCACTTTTTGCACTTGAGTTAGTGTTGAAAAACGACTTTTCGCACTTGTGTTAGTGTTGAAAAACCACTTTTCGCACTTGTGTTGGTGCAGGAAACCACTTTTGCACTTGTATTAGTGTGGAAAAACCACTTTTTGCACTTGAGTTCGTGTTGAAAAACCACTTTTCGCACTTGTGTTAGTGTTGAAAAACCACTTTTCGCACTTGTGTTGGTGCAGGAAACCACTTTTGCACTTGTATTAGTGTGGAAAAACCACTTTTTGCACTTGAGTTCGTGTTGAAAAACCACTTTTCGCACTTGTGTTAGTGTTGAAAAACCACTTTTCGCACTTGTGTTGGTGCAGGAAACCACTTTTGCACTTGTATTAGTGTGGAAAAAACACTTTTTGCACTTGTGATAGTGTTGAAAAACCACTTTTCGCACTTGTGTTAGTGTTGATAAACCACTTTTCGCACTTGTGTTGGTGCAGGAAACCACTTTTGCACTTGTATTAGTGTGGAAAAAACACTTTTTGCACTTGTGATAGTGTTGAAAAACCACTTTTCGCACTTGTGTTATTGTTGAAAAACCACTTTTCGCACTTGTGTTGGTGCAGGAAACCTCTTTTGCACTTGTATTAGTGTGGAAAAACCACTTTTTGCACTTGTGATAGTGTTGAAAAACCACTTTTCGCACTTGTGTTAGTGTTGAAAAACCACTTTTCGCACTTGTGTTGGTGCAGGAAACCACTTTTGCACTTGTATTAGTTTGGAAAAACCACTTTTTGCACTTGAGTTAGTGTTGAAAACCCAGTTTTCGCACTTGTGTTAGTGTTGAAAAACCACTTTTCGCACTTGTGTTGGTGCAGGAAACCACTTTTGCACTTGTATTAGTGTGGAAAAAACACTTTTTGCACTTGTGATAGTGTTGAAAAGCCACTTTTCGCACTTGTGTTATTGTTGAAAAACCACTTTTCGCACTTGTGTTGGTGCAGGAAACCACTTTTGCACTTGTATTAGTGTGGAAAAAACACTTTTTGCACTTGTGATAGTGTTGAAAAACCACTTTTCGCACTTGTTTTAGTGTTGAAAAACCACTTTTCGCACTTGTGTTGGTGCAGGAAACCACTTTTGCACTTGTATTAGTGTGGAAAAACCACTTTTTGCACTTGAGTTAGTGTTGAAAACCCACTTTTCGCACTTGTATTAGTGTTGAAAAACCACTTTTCGCACTTGTGTTGGTGCAGGAAACCACTTTTGCACTTGTATTAGTGTGGAAAAAACACTTTTTGCACTTGTGTTAGTGTTGAAAAACCACTTTTCGCACTTGTGTTAGTGTTGAAAAACCACTTTTCGCACTTGTGTTGGTGCAGGAAACCACTTTTGCAATTGTATTAGTGTGGAAAAACCACTTTTTGCACTTGTGATAGTGTTGAAAAACCACTTTTCGCACTTGTGTTGGTGCAGGAAACCACTTTTGCACTTGTATTAGTGTGGAAAAACCACTTTTTGCACTTGTGATAGTGTTGAAAAACCACTTTTCGCACTTGTGTTAGTGTTGAAAAACCACTTTTCGCACTTGTGTTAGTGTTGAAAAACCACTTTTCGCACTTGTGTTGGTGCAGGAAACCACTTTTGCACTTGTATTAGTGTGGAAAAAACACTTTTTGCACTTGTGATAGTGTTGAAAAACCACTTTTCGCACTTGTGTTAGTGTTGAAAAACCACTTTTCGCACTTGTGTTGGTGCAGGAAACCACTTTCGCACTTGTATTAGTGTGGAAAAACCACTTTTTGCACTTGTGATAGTGTTGAAAAACCACTTTTCGCACTTTTGTTAGTGTTGAAAAACCACTTTTCGCACTTGTGTTGGTGCAGGAAACCACTTTTGCACTTGTATTAGTGTGGAAAAAACCACTTTTCGCACTTGTGTTAGTGTTGAAAAACCAGTTTTCGCACTTGTGTTGGTGCAGGAAACCACTTTTGCACTTGTATTAGTGTGGAAAAACCGCTTTTTGCACTTGAGTTAGTGTTGAAAAACCACTTTTCGCACTTGTGTTGGTGCAGGAAACCACTTTTGCACTTGTATTAGTGTGGAAAAAACACTTTTTGCACTTGTGATAGTGTTGAAAAACCACTTTTCGCACTTGTGTTAGTGTTGAAAAACCACTTTTTGCACTTGTGTTGGTGCAGGAAACCACTTTTGCACTTGTATTAGTGTGGAAAAAACCACTTTTTGCACTTGAGTTCGTGTTGAAAAACCACTTTTCGCACTTGTGTTAGTGTTGAAAAACCACTTTTCGCACTTGTGTTGGTGCAGGAAACCAGTTTTGCACTTGTATTAGTGTGGAAAAACCACTTTTTGCACTTGTGATAGTGTTGAAAAACCACTTTTCGCACTTGTGTTAGTGTTGAAAAACCACTTTTCGCACTTGTGTTGGTGCAGGAAACCACTTTTGCACTTGTATTAGTGTGGAAAAACCACTTTTTGCACTTGAGTTAGTGTTGAAAACCCACTTTTCGCACTTGTATTAGTGTTGAAAAACCACTTTTCGCACTTGTGTTGGTGCAGGAAACCACTTTTGCACTTGTATTAGTGTGGAAAAAACACTTTTTGCACTTGTGTTAGTGTTGAAAAACCACTTTTCGCACTTGTGTTAGTGTTGAAAAACCACTTTTCGCACTTGTGTTGGTGCAGGAAAACACTTTTGCACTTGTATTAGTGTGGAAAAACCACTTTTTGCACTTGTGATAGTGTTGAAAAACCACTTTTCGCACTTGTGTTGGTGCAGGAAACCACTTTTGCACTTGTATTAGTGTGGAAAAACCACTTTTTGCACTTGTGATAGTGTTGAAAAACCACTTTTCGCACTTGTGTTAGTGTTGAAAAACCACTTTTCGCACTTGTGTTGGTGCAGGAAACCACTTTTGCACTTGTATTAGTGTGGAAAAACCACTTTTTGCACTTGTGATAGTGTTGAAAAACCACTTTTCGCACTTGTGTTAGTGTTGAAAAACCACTTTTAGCACTTGTGTTAGTGATGATAAAGCACTTTTCGCACTTGTGTTGGTGCAGGAAACCACTTTTGCACTTGTATTAGTGTGGAAAAACCACTTTTCACACTTGTGTTAGTGTGGAAAAACCACTTTTCGCACTTGTGTTGGTGCAGGAAACCACTTTTGCACTTGTATTAGTGTGGAAAAACCACTTTTTGCACTTGTGATAGTGTTGAAAAACCACTTTTCGCACTTTTGTTCGTGTTGAAAAACCACTTTTCGCAATTGTATTGGTGCAGGAAACCACTTTTGCACTTGTATTAGTGTGGAAAAAACACTTTTTGCACTTGTGATAGTGTTGAAAAGCCACTTTTCGCACTTGTGTTATTGTTGAAAAACCACTTTTCGCACTTGTGTTGGTGTAGGAAACCACTTTTGCACTTGTATTAGTGTGGAAAAAACACTTTTTGCACTTGTGAAAGTGTTGAAAAACCACTTTTCGCACTTGTGTTAGTGTTGAAAAACCACTTTTCGCACTTGTGTTGGTGCAGGAAACCACTTTTGCACTTGTATTAGTGTGGAAAAACCACTTTTTGCACTTGAGTTAGTGTTGAAAACCCACTTTTCGCACTTGTATTAGTGTTGAAAAACCACTTTTCGCACTTGTGTTGGTGCAGGAAACCACTTTTGCACTTGTATTAGTGTGGAAAAAACACTTTTTGCACTTGTGTTAGTGTTGAAAAACCACTTTTCGCACTTGTGTTAGTGTTGAAAAACCACTTTTCGCACTTGTGTTGGTGCAGGAAACCACTTTTGCAATTGTATTAGTGTGGAAAAACCACTTTTTGCACTTGTGATAGTGTTGAAAAACCACTTTTCGCACTTGTGTTGGTGCAGGAAACCACTTTTGCACTTGTATTAGTGTGGAAAAACCACTTTTTGCACTTGTGATAGTGTTGAAAAACCACTTTTCGCACTTGTGTTAGTGTTGAAAAACCACTTTTCGCACTTGTGTTAGTGTTGAAAAACCACTTTTCGCACTTGTGTTGGTGCAGGAAACCACTTTTGCACTTGTATTAGTGTGGAAAAAACACTTTTTGCACTTGTGATAGTGTTGAAAAACCACTTTTCGCACTTGTGTTAGTGTTGAAAAACCACTTTTCGCACTTGTGTTGGTGCAGGAAACCACTTTCGCACTTGTATTAGTGTGGAAAAACCACTTTTTGCACTTGTGATAGTGTTGAAAAACCACTTTTCGCACTTTTGTTAGTGTTGAAAAACCACTTTTCGCACTTGTGTTGGTGCAGGAAACCACTTTTGCACTTGTATTAGTGTGGAAAAAACCACTTTTCGCACTTGTGTTAGTGTTGAAAAACCAGTTTTCGCACTTGTGTTGGTGCAGGAAACCACTTTTGCACTTGTATTAGTGTGGAAAAACCGCTTTTTGCACTTGAGTTAGTGTTGAAAAACCACTTTTCGCACTTGTGTTGGTGCAGGAAACCACTTTTGCACTTGTATTAGTGTGGAAAAAACACTTTTTGCACTTGTGATAGTGTTGAAAAACCACTTTTCGCACTTGTGTTAGTGTTGAAAAACCACTTTTCGCACTTGTGTTGGTGCAGGAAACCACTTTTGCATTTGTATTAGTGTGGAAAAAACCACTTTTTGCACTTGAGTTCGTGTTGAAAAACCACTTTTCGCACTTGTGTTAGTGTTGAAAAACCACTTTTCGCACTTGTGTTGGTGCAGGAAACCAGTTTTGCACTTGTATTAGTGTGGAAAAACCACTTTTTGCACTTGTGATAGTGTTGAAAAACCACTTTTCACACTTGTGTTAGTGTTGAAAAACCACTTTTCGCACTTGTGTTGGTGCAGGAAACCACTTTTGCACTTGTATTAGTGTGGAAAAAACACTTTTTGCACTTGTGTTAGTGTTGAAAAACCACTTTTCGCACTTGTGTTAGTGTTGAAAAACCACTTTTCGCACTTGTGTTGGTGCAGGAAAACACTTTTGCACTTGTATTAGTGTGGAAAAACCACTTTTTGCACTTGTGATAGTGTTGAAAAACCACTTTTCGCACTTGTGTTGGTGCAGGAAACCACTTTTGCACTTGTATTAGTGTGGAAAAACCACTTTTTGCACTTGTGATAGTGTTGAAAAACCACTTTTCGCACTTGTGTTAGTGTTGAAAAACCACTTTTCGCACTTGTGTTGGTGCAGGAAACCACTTTTGCACTTGTATTAGTGTGGAAAAACCACTTTTTGCACTTGTGATAGTGTTGAAAAACCACTTTTCGCACTTGTGTTAGTGTTGAAAAACCACTTTTAGCACTTGTGTTAGTGATGAAAAACCACTTTTCGCACTTGTGTTGGTGCAGGAAACCACTTTTGCACTTGTATTAGTGTGGTAAAACCACTTTTCACACTTGTGTTAGTGTGGAAAAACCACTTTTCGCACTTGTGTTGGTGCAGGAAACCACTTTTGCACTTGTATTAGTGTGGAAAAACCACTTTTTGCACTTGTGATAGTGTTGAAAAACCACTTTTCGCACTTTTGTTCGTGTTGAAAAACCACTTTTCGCAATTGTATTGGTGCAGGAAACCACTTTTGCACTTGTATTAGTGTGGAAAAACCACTTTTTGCACTTGAGTTAGTGTTGAAAAACGACTTTTCGCACTTGTGTTAGTGTTGAAAAACCACTTTTCGCACTTGTGTTGGTGCAGGAAACCACTTTTGCACTTGTATTAGTGTGGAAAAACCACTTTTTGCACTTGAGTTCGTGTTGAAAAACCACTTTTCGCACTTGTGTTAGTGTTGAAAAACACTTTTCGCACTTGTGTTGGTGCAGGAAACCACTTTTGCACTTGTATTAGTGTGGAAAAAACACTTTTTGCACTTGTGATAGTGTTGAAAAACCACTTTTCGCACTTGTGTTAGTGTTGATAAACCACTTTTCGCACTTGTGTTGGTGCAGGAAACCACTTTTGCACTTGTATTAGTGTGGAAAAAACACTTTTTGCACTTGTGATAGTGTTGAAAAACCACTTTTCGCACTTGTGTTATTGTTGAAAAACCACTTTTCGCACTTGTGTTGGTGCAGGAAACCACTTTTGCACTTGTATTAGTGTGGAAAAACCACTTTTTGCACTTGTGATAGTGTTGAAAAACCACTTTTCGCACTTGTGTTAGTGTTGAAAAACCACTTTTCGCACTTGTGTTGGTGCAGGAAACCACTTTTGCACTTGTATTAGTTTGGAAAAACCACTTTTTGCACTTGAGTTAGTGTTGAAAACCCAGTTTTCGCACTTGTGTTAGTGTTGAAAAACCACTTTTCGCACTTGTGTTGGTGCAGGAAACCACTTTTGCACTTGTATTAGTGTGGAAAAAACACTTTTTGCACTTGTGATAGTGTTGAAAAACCACTTTTCGCACTTGTGTTATTGTTGAAAAACCACTTTTCGCACTTGTGTTGGTGCAGGAAACCACTTTTGCACTTGTATTAGTGTGGAAAAAACACTTTTTTGCACTTGTGATAGTGTTGAAAAACCACTTTTCGCACTTGTGTTAGTGTTGAAAAACCACTTTTCGCACTTGTGTTGGTGCAGGAAACCACTTTTGCACTTGTATTAGTGTGGAAAAACCACTTTTTGCACTTGAGTTAGTGTTGAAAACCCACTTTTCGCACTTGTATTAGTGTTGAAAAACCACTTTTCGCACTTGTGTTGGTGCAGGAAACCACTTTTGCACTTGTATTAGTGTGGAAAAAACACTTTTTGCACTTGTGTTAGTGTTGAAAAACCACTTTTCGCACTTGTGTTAGTGTTGAAAAACCACTTTTCGCACTTGTGTTGGTGCAGGAAACCACTTTTGCAATTGTATTAGTGTGGAAAAACCACTTTTTGCACTTGTGATAGTGTTGAAAAACCACTTTTCGCACTTGTGTTAGTGTTGAAAAACCACTTTTCGCACTTGTGTTAGTGTTGAAAAACCACTTTTCGCACTTGTGTTGGTGCAGGAAACCACTTTTGCAATTGTATTAGTGTGGAAAAACCACTTTTTGCACTTGTGATAGTGTTGAAAAACCACTTTTCGCACTTGTGTTAGTGTTGAAAAACCACTTTTCGCACTTGTGTTAGTGTTGAAAAACCACTTTTCGCACTTGTGTTGGTGCAGGAAACCACTTTTGCACTTGTATTAGTGTGGAAAAAACACTTTTTGCACTTGTGATAGTGTTGAAAAACCACTTTTCGCACTTGTGTTAGTGTTGAAAAACCACTTTTCGCACTTGTGTTGGTGCAGGAAACCACTTTCGCACTTGTATTAGTGTGGAAAAACCACTTTTTGCACTTGTGATAGTGTTGAAAAACCACTTTTCGCACTTTTGTTAGTGTTGAAAAACCACTTTTCGCACTTGTGTTGGTGCAGGAAACCACTTTTGCACTTGTATTAGTGTGGAAAAAACCACTTTTCGCACTTGTGTTAGTGTTGAAAAACCACTTTTCGCACTTGTGTTGGTGCAGGAAACCACTTTTGCACTTGTATTAGTGTGGAAAAACCGCTTTTTGCACTTGAGTTAGTGTTGAAAAACCACTTTTCGCACTTGTGTTGGTGCAGGAAACCACTTTTGCACTTGTATTAGTGTGGAAAAAACACTTTTTGCACTTGTGATAGTGTTGAAAAACCACTTTTCGCACTTGTGTTAGTGTTGAAAAACCACTTTTCGCACTTGTGTTGGTGCAGGAAACCACTTTTGCACTTGTATTAGTGTGGAAAAAACCACTTTTTGCACTTGAGTTCGTGTTGAAAAACCACTTTTCGCACTTGTGTTAGTGTTGAAAAACCACTTTTCGCACTTGTGTTGGTGCAGGAAACCAGTTTTGCACTTGTATTAGTGTGGAAAAACCACTTTTTGCACTTGTGATAGTGTTGAAAAACCACTTTTCGCACTTGTGTTAGTGTTGAAAAACCACTTTTCGCACTTGTGTTCGTGCAGGAAACCACTTTTGCACTTGTATTAGTGTGGAAAAACCACTTTTTGCACTTGAGTTAGTGTTGAAAACCCACTTTTCGCACTTGTATTAGTGTTGAAAAACCACTTTTCGCACTTGTGTTGGTGCAGGAAACCACTTTTGCACTTGTATTAGTGTGGAAAAAACACTTTTTGCACTTGTGTTAGTGTTGAAAAACCACTTTTCGCACTTGTGTTAGTGTTGAAAAACCACTTTTCGCACTTGTGTTGGTGCAGGAAACCACTTTTGCACTTGTATTAGTGTGGAAAAACCACTTTTTGCACTTGTGATAGTGTTGAAAAACCACTTTTCGCACTTGTGTTGGTGCAGGAAACCACTTTTGCACTTGTATTAGTGTGGAAAAACCACTTTTTGCACTTGTGATAGTGTTGAAAAACCACTTTTCGCACTTGTGTTAGTGTTGAAAAACCACTTTTCGCACTTGTGTTAGTGTTGAAAAACCACTTTTCGCACTTGTGTTGGTGCAGGAAACCACTTTTGCACTTGTATTAGTGTGGAAAAAACACTTTTTGCACTTGTGATAGTGTTGAAAAACCACTTTTCGCACTTGTGTTAGTGTTGAAAAACCACTTTTCGCACTTGTGTTGGTGCAGGAAACCACTTTCGCACTTGTATTAGTGTGGAAAAACCACTTTTTGCACTTGTGATAGTGTTGAAAAACCACTTTTCGCACTTTTGTTAGTGTTGAAAAACCACTTTTCGCACTTGTGTTGGTGCAGGAAACCACTTTTGCACTTGTATTAGTGTGGAAAAACCACTTTTTGCACTTGAGTTAGTGTTGAAAAACCACTTTTCGCACTTGTGTTACTGTTGAAAAACCACTTTTCGCACTTGTGTTGGTGCAGGAAACCACTTTTGCACTTGTATTAGTGTGGAAAAACCGCTTTTTGCACTTGAGTTAGTGTTGAAAAACCACTTTTCGCACTTGTGTTGGTGCAGGAAACCACTTTTGCACTTGTATTAGTGTGGAAAAAACACTTTTTGCACTTGTGATAGTGTTGAAAAACCACTTTTCGCACTTGTGTTAGTGTTGAAAAACCACTTTTCGCACTTGTGTTGGTGCAGGAAACCACTTTTGCACTTGTATTAGTGTGGAAAAAACCACTTTTTGCACTTGAGTTAGTGTTGAAAAACCACTTTTCGCACTTGTGTTGGTGCAGGAAACCAGTTTTGCACTTGTATTAGTGTGGAAAAACCACTTTTTGCACTTGTGATAGTGTTGAAAAACCACTTTTCGCACTTGTGTTAGTGTTGAAAAACCACTTTTCGCACTTGTGTTGGTGCAGGAAACCACTTTTGCACTTGTATTAGTGTGGAAAAACCACTTTTTGCACTTGAGTTAGTGTTGAAAAACCACTTTTCGCACTTGTGTTAGTGTTGAAAAACCACTTTTCGCACTTGTGTTGGTGCAGGAAACCACTTTTGCACTTGTATTAGTGTGGAAAAAACACTTTTTGCACTTGTGATAGTGTTGAAAAACCACTTTTCGCACTTGTGTTAGTGTTGAAAAACCACTTTTCGCACTTGTGTTGGTGCAGGAATCCACTTTTGCACTTGTATTAGTGTGGAAAACCACTTTTTGCACTTGTGATAGTGTTGAAAAACCACTTTTCGCACTTGTGTTAGTGTTGAAAAACCACTTTTCGCAATTGTGTTGGTGCAGGAAACCACTTTTGCACTTGTATTAGTGTGGAAAAACCACTTTTTGCACTTGAGTTAGTGTTGAAAAACCACTTTTCGCACTTGTGTTAGTGTTGAAAAACCACTTTTCGCACTTGTGTTGGTGCAGGAAACCACTTTTGCACTTGTATTAGTGTGGAAAACCACTTTTTGCACTTGAGTTGGTGTTGAAAAACCACTTTTTGCACTTGTGTTAGTGTTGAAAAACCACTTTTCGCACTTGTGTTGGTGCAGGAAACCACTTTTGCACTTGTATTAGTGTGGAAAAACCACTTTTTGCACTTGTGATAGTGTTGAAAAACCACTTTTCGCACTTGTGTTAGTGTTGAAAAACCACTTTTCGCACTTGTGTTGGTGCAGGAAACCACTTTTGCACTTGTGTTAGTGTTGAAAAACCACTTTTCGCACTTGTGTTGGTGCAGGAAACCACTTTTGCACTTGTGTTATTGTTGAAAAACCACTTTTCGCACTTGTGTTGGTGCAGGAAACCACTTTTGCACTTGTATTAGTGTGGAAAAAACACTTTTTGCACTTGTGATAGTGTTGAAAAACCACTTTTCGCACTTGTGTTAGTGTTGAAAAACCACTTTTCGCACTTGTGTTGGTGCAGGAAACCACTTTTGCACTTGTATTAGTGTGGAAAAACCACTTTTTGCACTTGAGTTAGTGTTGAAAACCCACTTTTCGCACTTGTATTAGTGTTGAAAAACCACTTTTCGCACTTGTGTTGGTGCAGGAAACCACTTTTGCACTTGTATTAGTGTGGAAAAAACACTTTTTGCACTTGTGTTAGTGTTGAAAAACCACTTTTCGCACTTGTGTTAGTGTTGAAAAACCACTTTTCGCACTTGTGTTGGTGCAGGAAACCACTTTTGCAATTGTATTAGTGTGGAAAAACCACTTTTTGCACTTGTGATAGTGTTGAAAAACCACTTTTCGCACTTGTGTTGGTGCAGGAAACCACTTTTGCACTTGTATTAGTGTGGAAAAACCACTTTTTGCACTTGTGATAGTGTTTAAAAACCACTTTTCGCACTTGTGTTAGTGTTGAAAAACCACTTTTCGCACTTGTGTTAGTGTTGAAAAACCACTTTTCGCACTTGTGTTGGTGCAGGAAACCACTTTTGCACTTGTATTAGTGTGGAAAAAACACTTTTTGCACTTGTGATAGTGTTGAAAAACCACTTTTCGCACTTGTGTTAGTGTTGAAAAACCACTTTTCGCACTTGTGTTGGTGCAGGAAACCACTTTCGCACTTGTATTAGTGTGGAAAAACCACTTTTTGCACTTGTGATAGTGTTGAAAAACCACTTTTCGCACTTTTGTTAGTGTTGAAAAACCACTTTTCGCACTTGTGTTGGTGCAGGAAACCACTTTTGCACTTGTATTAGTGTGGAAAAAACCACTTTTCGCACTTGTGTTAGTGTTGAAAAACCACTTTTCGCACTTGTGTTGGTGCAGGAAACCACTTTTGCACTTGTATTAGTGTGGAAAAAACCGCTTTTTGCACTTGAGTTAGTGTTGAAAAACCACTTTTCGCACTTGTGTTGGTGCAGGAAACCACTTTTGCACTTGTATTAGTGTGGAAAAAAACACTTTTTGCACTTGTGAGAGTGTTGAAAAACCACTTTTCGCACTTGTGTTAGTGTTGAAAAACCACTTTTCGCACTTGTGTTGGTGCAGGAAACCACTTTTGCACTTGTATTAGTGTGGAAAAAACCACTTTTTGCACTTGAGTTCGTGTTGAAAAACCACTTTTCGCACTTGTGTTAGTGTTGAAAAACCACTTTTCGCACTTGTGTTGGTGCAGGAAACCAGTTTTGCACTTGTATTAGTGTGGAAAAACCACTTTTTGCACTTGTGATAGTGTTGAAAAACCACTTTTCGCACTTGTGTTAGTGTTGAAAAACCACTTTTCGCACTTGTGTTCGTGCAGGAAACCACTTTTGCACTTGTATTAGTGTGGAAAAAACCACTTTTTGCACTTGAGGTTAGTGTTGAAAAACGCACTTTTCGCACTTGTATTAGTGTTGAAAAACCACTTTTCGCACTTGTGTTGGTGCAGGAAACCACTTTTGCACTTGTATTAGTGTGGAAAAAACACTTTTTGCACTTGTGTTAGTGTTGAAAAACCACTTTTCGCACTTGTGTTAGTGTTGAAAAACCACTTTTCGCACTTGTTGTTGGTGCAGGAAACCACTTTTGCACTTGTATTAGTGTGGAAAAACCACTTTTTTGCACTTGTGATAGTGTTGAAAAACCACTTTTCGCACTTGTGTTGGTGCAGGAAACCACTTTTGCACTTGTATTAGTGTGGAAAAACCACTTTTTGCACTTGTGATAGTGTTGAAAAACCACTTTTCGCACTTGTGTTAGTGTTGAAAAACCACTTTCGCACTTGTGTTAGTGTTGAAAAACCACTTTTCGCACTTGTGTTGGTGCAGGAAACCACTTTTGCACTTGTATTAGTGTGGAAAAAACACTTTTTGCACTTGTGATAGTGTTGAAAAAGCCACTTTTCGCACTTGTGTTAGTGTTGAAAAACCACTTTTCGCACTTGTGTTGGTGCAGGAAACACTTTCGCACTTGTATTAGTGTGAAAAACCACTTTTTGCACTTGTGATAGTG
>NW_027618466.1:0-71995 GCF_964187855.1 Myxine glutinosa | reverse complement strand
AGAGGGGGGGGGGGAAGTACCCGGCATTCCGTGTATAAATGTGAGGGAGAAGAGGGGGGAGGGGGAGGGGAGGAGAGGGGGGAGGGGGAGGGGGGAGAGGGGGAGGGTGGAGGGGAGGGGGAGGGGGGGAGGGGAGGGGGGAGGGTGCGCGAATCGTCGAATCAGCGCGCTGCTCTGTCACCGATTCAGAATCCGTGTATAATATTCCTCGCTGAAAAAAAATATGGATCTAAAGATGAAAGAAAAAAAACCTATGTGGTGTGAATGGCAATGTTCCTTGCTGAAATGTGAAAACACGCAATCGCTTTTCGCTCTGAAATACGTGCGAACGCGCAACTGAGTTAATGGCGGCAAGGAACATCACGTGATCGCTCTGAGCGAATCAGCGCGCTGCTCTGCCATTCCGGTCATAATATTCCTCGCTGAAATGCGCTGAGGTAAAAATATGGGAAAAAAAATATTATGAAATAAATTTTTAGGTCAGCCATGTTCTTCCCAGGCTCAATGGCCATGTTTGTGCCAAATATCAAGTATGTGAGCCTCTCCGTTTAGGAGTCTATCGGTAACATTACACACACACACACACACACACACACACACACACACACACACACACACACACACAAACTGTGTTTTATATACAGACTTGGCATTTAATATGGAATATTTTTTTTGTGGGGGTGAACTTACTTTTCAAGATGACTTAGAACCAAAAGTTCATTGGAATTATGTTGAAATTATTCTAGATTTTGTTAATGTGACCTTTAAAAGAAACAAAAACAACATTTGACATTTCGAAGCAAATAAATTGATCCTTGAAAGTGATGTAAACTGATATCGAACTCAATTCACGGACAGTACTGTGTTAAACTTCTGTGCGTTTTCCAGAAGTATCTCTTTATTTTGCACATTAGCCAAAAATTTTCCAAAAGTTAAATTACGACTGGGATTACGGACAGTAAAATTACAGTTCAGTACTTCGTGTAACCCCCACGAGCATTCAGGAGAGCACGTACCCGTTGAGGCATGCTGTTCACGAGATTTGCCAAGGTTTGGACAGGAATCGCTTGCCATGCAGTTACAATAGCCTGCTGCAATTCACGCACAGAGGCAGGCTGCTGGTCCAAGTTGTCGATTTGACGCGTTATTCTGCCCACAAGTTCTCTATCGGATTCATATCCGGGGACATGGCAGGCCACTCCATATGCTCTACACCACGGTCAGCAAGAAAGTGTTGGATCATGCGAGCACGATGAGGCCATGCATTGTCATCTTGGAAGACAAAGTTTTCTCGAAAGGCTGCACGAACAAATGGAAGCAATGTTTCGTCCAGAATGGCCCTGTGCTTGAACTGGTTCAGGTTCCCATTCAGAACAACCAGGTCAGTTTTGCCCCCTGCATGAAAAGCAGCCCAAACGGTCACCCCACCACCTCCAGCTTGGACTCTTGGCACTATACAATCTTCGTTGTGGGCTTCATGCACTTGTCTGCGCACTCGGACGCCACCATATTGACGATAGACCAGAAATCTAGACTCGTCACTGAAGATCACGTGATTCCAGTGTCCTGGCTGCCATTGACGGTGCTCTCTGGCCCACTGCAATCGGCGCTGGTGGTGTTGTCTGGTCAGACGTGGCTTTCTCAGGGGACGCCTGGCACGATAGCCTGCTTGAACCAGTCGTTGGTTGACCAGCCTTCTGGATACAGGCACATTTGTCAGTTGCTGCCACTCAGCCCTAACCCGATTAGCTGACTTGGTACGGCCATTGCGGACTAACCGGTGCAGCTGGCGATCATCCCTCCTTGTGGTTCTGCGGAGACGTCCTGACCTCGGTATTGGAGTAGGGACACCCCTCTGAGCATTTCGTTTCAGGATCTTTGACACCTGACCTTGAGTGATGCCATACTGCTGAGCAATAGCACGCTGTTTCATGCCGGAATTTCGTAAAGCCACCACTAAATGACAAACAACATTGTCGAGTTGACGGACCATCTCCAGGCGAAGCGGCAATAACTTTTGTAGACGTGCAGCAGTTGTTTTCCACTAATACAGAACGCAACAACCCTTATATACCCGATTGTGAAGCCAATCGTCAAATGTACCTGTCCGTACATTTTGTCACGCCACCTGTGATATAATCCTGTTATTGACTTCTTGCTGTGACAGACAATCAGTGACATGGTTCTTTTAACAAAGAAATCACCGAAGCATAGAAGAAACTCACCAGATTGATATACCGAGTTCAGAAAGTAAACCCAAGTCAAGAAAAAAAAAAATATTCCATATTAAATGCCAAGTCTGTATATAGAAGATATATATATATATAATGGTATCTGTAATCTGGTTCTCCAACCTAATGAGCGGACAACATGACGTCATCGCCATGCACGTCCGCCTTGCCTGCAAAGTTCCAGAGGAACCATCTAGCAATGCGTCATTACGGATTATAAATACAGATACTGTCACAAGTGCATGCAAAACTCACAGTTACCGACCTGGTTTCGCCCTTGTTGGGGCTTCATCAGGGCAACGCAGTGAGGCTTTCCATACACTTGTAACTCTGTGACCCTTTCGGTTTTTATATCAGTCACTATGCGACCTTCATATCATCAGTGGAGAACCGCCAGCAAGGTGTCCCATACAGCTGCTGCTGCACCTTGCTGGGAGCGATACGCACCGCCTGCCACGCGGTGACGTTATAATCTGTATTTATAATCCGTAATGACGCACTGCTAGATGGTTCCTCTGGAACTTTGCAGGCAAGGCGGACGTGCATGGCGATGACGTCATGTTGTCCGCTCATTAGGTTGGAGAACCAGATTACAGATACCATTATTAGTAACTCCCAACCGCAACCAGGTCGACTCCATATGATGAGTGGATACCAAAGATAACGTCACCGCGTGGCAGGCGGTGCGTATCGCTCCCAGCAAGGTGCACAGCAGCTGTATGGGCCACCTTGCTGGCGGTTCTCCACTGATGATATGAAGGTCGCATAGTGACTGATATATATATATATATATATATATATATATATATATGTATATATATATATATGTAATGAATATATATATATATATGTAATGAAGAGGTGCGCACAAAAAGAAAAAATAATCATTCAAATTTAAAAAATTAGAATAATAAAAAATAAAAATTAAAAAAAATAATATATATATAAGTTTTTAATTATTATAATTATTCTTTTTCTTTTTGTGCGCCCCTCTTCATCATATATATACATATTGCCAAACAGTTCAATATTGGTTTCATCAGACCACAGAATCTTGTTTCTCACAGTCTGAGAGTCCTTTCGGTGCTTTTTTGGAAACTCCAAGCGAGCTTTCATGTGCCTTTCACTGAGGAGAGGCTTCCGTCTGGCCACTCTGCCATAAAGCCCAGATCGGTGGCCTTGTTGCAGTAATGGTTGTCCTTGTGGAAGTTTCTCCCATCTCCACACAGGATCTCTGGAGCTCAGCCAGAGTGACCATCGGGTTCTTGGTCACCTCTCTTACCAAGGCCCTTCTCCCCCGATTGCTCAGTTTGGCCGGGCGGCCAGCTCTAGGAAGAGTCCTGGTTGTTCCAAACTTCTTTCATTTAAGAATTATGGAGGCCACTGTGCTCTTGGGAACTTTCAATGCAGCAGAGATTTTTTTTCGGCTTTCCCAGATCTGTGCCTCTACACAATCCTGTCTCTGAGCTCTGCAGGCAGTTCCTTCGACCTCTTGGCTTGGTTTTTGCTCTGATATGCATTGTCAGCTGTGAGACCTAAAATAGACAGGTGTATGCCTTTCCAAAATCATGTCCAATCAATTGAATTTACCACAGGTGGACTCCAATCAAAGTGTAGAAACATCTCAAAGATGATCAAGAGAAATGGGAGACACCTGAGCTAAATTTCAAGTGTCATAGCAAAGGGTATGCATACTTATGTCAATCTGATATTTCAGTTTTTGCTTTTTAATAAATTAGCAAAATTTTCTAAAATCCTGTTTTCTCTTTGTCTTTATAGGGTGTTGAGTGTAGATTGATGTGGGAAAAAATGAATTTGAACGATTTCAGCAAAAGGCTGCATCACAACAAAATGTGAAAAAGTAAGTACACCCCATGGAAAGTTTTGACTTTTTCAACATATTTCAACATACAGCTATTTGATCTTCATTTCAACAAAATTGATAGATAAAGGTGATATAATATAACAAATATCATGAAACATTTACATTCATTTTGTAGACCATTGTATAATTTAAATAAACATAAATGCAAATTTCGCATGTGGAAAAAGTAAGTACACCCCTTTAGGAGTCCCGGAAGGTGAGAGAACGAGGCCATTTCATAGGGTTCGAAGCTCGTTTATTCGTACAGAAATCTCCAGCACTCTCTACGTGAACGGAAGTCGTACCGCTTTTATAAAGCCAAAACCCTCTTCGGAGGGTGTGGCTCCGACAACCGCGCGTGCATCACGTCCAACAAACCAAAAGCCCCACAGGCCCGTGCACGTGGATTATGACAAAACATAAGGTAACCGTCACATGCGAATAAGTTAACCGTGACATGCGAATAAGTTAACCGCGACATGCGAATAAGGTAACCGCTACATACGCCCCCCCAGAATGCACTCCCACGGGCATGTACGTAGTTCGCAGGCGCGCTCTGCAGTGCTGAGAAGGCTCGAGCAGTGCTCGGCCTCGGTACGCGCGAAAAAACGCCGCCGTGGGGTTGAGCCTCCCGAGGGGCTGGTCATGGCCTCGGGGGAGGCTGCCGAGGTTCCTCGCGGGCCTCCCGAGGTTGCAGTTCGCGGGCGCGCTCGGCAGTACCGACAAGGCTCGAGCAGTGCTCGGCCTCGGTGTGTGCGAAAAGGGGTTCAGCCAACCGAGGGGCTGGTCAACGCCTCGGGGGAGGCTGCCGAGGTTCCTCGCGGGCCTCCCGAGGATGCAGAGTCGGAGTAGTAGTTGCGCGAGTTGCAGCTTTCGACACACGAGCTGTAGCTGTAGTTGTAGAGTTTTTGCGAGTTGTGAGCAGCAGTGCGCACGAAGGTAACGAAGCAGCCGTGCCGCCAACGTCAGTGCGCGCGCAAGAGATGAGCAGCAGTGCCACCCACATCTCGTAACTGCGTTCTTTCGGAGGGTCCTGGAGCAGGCTCACCCCTCTGGTCGTAGAGGAGGAGCCGAGCACGGTGCGCAAACCACATGGCCGCTCGTCGTTTCCAAAACTCCGGCAGTTCGATCGAAACTGCGTTTGAAACCCCGCCCGCATCCGTTTGGGAGAAGCCGGGGTCACCAGTTTAGGTGGCTTCCCTGGCCAGGGCGCACTTGCCGTGTTCGTTTTCAGCCCCCGAATCCGTTCGGGGGCAGCCGGGGTCACCAGTTTAGGAGTCGTGGAAGGCGAGAGAACGAGGCCATTTCGTAGGGTTCGAAGCTCGTTTATTCGTACAGAAATCTCCAGGACTCTCTAGGCGAACGGAAGTCGTACCGCTTTTATAAAGCCAACACCCTATTCGGAGGGCGTGGCTCCGACAACCGCGCGTGCGTCACATCCAACAAACCAAAAGCCCCACAGGCCCGTGCACGTGGATTATGACCAAACATAAGGTAACCGTCACATGCGAATAAGTTAACCGCGACATGCAAATAAGTTAACCGTGACATGCGAATAAGGTAACCGCTACACCCCTACATTTATCACTACTTCAAATACCTAAAATTAGAATCAGGTGCACCAGCTCAGGTGCAAATGATTAGAACATCGTTGGAGAGGATCTTGGAGGCACCTGTCTTATTTAAACCTCAGACATTTAGTTTGGTTTGCCCTTTGTTGTTGAAGTGTGCGGCATCACCATGCCTAGATCAAAAGTGCTCTCTGAGGCCTTCAGAAAGAAGGTTATAGATGCCGACGAGTCTGCGAAGGGATTTTAAAAGATCTCCAAACAATTTGATATCAATCGTTCGACTGTCCAGAAGATCATCTCCAAGTGGAGAAGATTCCAAACAACTGCGAACTTGTTCCGGCCAGGCCGCCCCAGCAAGTTCAGCCCAAGAGCAGACCGCAAGATGCTGAAAGAAGTCTCTAAGAACCCCAGAATTTCATCACGGGACCTACAGGTAGCTCTTGCCACTGCTGATGTCAAAGTGCACGAGTCTACCATTAGAAAGAGGCTGCACAAATTTGATCGACATGGGTGGTGTGCCAGGAGGAAACCTTTGCTGTCCAGAAAGAACATCAGGGCAAGACTAAAGTTTGCCAATGAACACCGAGGCAAAGACCATCACTTCTGGAACAATGTACTCTGGACAGATGAGTCAAAGGTAGAGCTATTTGGCCACAGTACCAGAAGACATGTTTGGCAAAAACCAAAGACAGCATTTGACCACAAGAACCTGATACCAACTGCAAAGCATGGAGGTGGAAATATTATGGTTTGGGGCAGCTTTGCTGCATCAGGGCCTGGGCAGCTCACCATCATATAATCCACTATGAATTCTTCATTGTACCAGAGGGTGCTTGAGGATAATGTGAGGCCATCTGTCGGAAAGTTGAAGCTCAACTGAAGGTGGACCTTGCAACATGACAATGACCCTAAACATACCAGTAAATCCAACAAGGAATGGCTGAAAATAAGAAATGGAGGGTTCTGGAATGGTCAAGTCAAAGCCCGAATCTAAATCCCATCGAGATGATGTGGGGGGATTTGAAACGAGCTGTGCATGCAAGAAACCCCTCAAACATCGCACAGCTGAAAGAATTCTGCATGGAGGAGTGGGTAAAAATTTCTCCCAGTCGATGTCAGAGACTGGTAGACAGTTATAAGAAACGCCTACCTGAGGTTGTTTCTGCCAAAGGGGGGCAATACCACCTATTTGAGCCAAAGGTGTACTTACTTTTTCCACATGCGAAATTTGCATTTATGTTTATTTAAATTATTAAATGAACTACAAAATGTAAATGTTTCATGATATTTGTTATATTATATCACCTTTATTTATCAATATTGTTGAAATGAAGATCAAATAGCTGTATGTTGAAATATGTTGAAAATGTCAAAACTTTACATGGGGTGTACTTACTTTTTCACGTGACTGTATATATGATGAGGTGCGCCAAAAAAATATTTATATATCTTTTTTTTCTTTTTTCTTTTTTTAACCCCCTGGCTTCAGATCTTGGGTCTTGAGTTCGATGCTTTTGTCCCGTTAAATAACACCACGTGGGGTGACCTGCCATTTCATCCTTCCGAGGTCGGCAAAATGAGTGCCAGCTCGTTGAAAACAAGGGGCACTGCATCAGCAGCACAGTCGCATTTCCAGAAATGATGCAACCAGCAGGCAAAGGCTGCAAACAAAATAGTAAACCAGAATCGCTGGTGTCATGGTTCGAGCGTGGGAGGTCGGTGGTTCAATCCACATCAAGGTCATACGAAAGATTTTTTAAAATGGTACGTGCTGCTTCTTTGATTGAAGCTCAACATTGAAATGGATAGAGCACGGACAAACAACGCTGTGAAGGCAAAGGCAAACCATCTAGTATAACCCTTGCCAAGAAGCTGTTTTGATATCATATTTATATAACAGGTTTGTGGGGATTCTTTATTCTATTATTTTTTTCAGTAATGTTATTGACGAGCATGTCATTTATACAAGCTTCATTTGACACAACACTGTCATTGTGATTTATTTATTTTTTGCAATGATGCATGAAAAAAACAATCTATGAGACATCGATGTTACTAGTTTACTGTACAGCCCCAACCGTTATCCAAAATCAATAAATATTGTATATACTTTGTCGATATGGGAGCCTAGGAGTATGTGCAATCGCAGTCGACCTATCTACTCTGGGTTTGAATCTCGACGCAGTGAGGAACTCCACATCAATGGAAGCACAGTACATAGGAAGGATGACAAGCCGCATGACCGTTTGATGATGATTGTGGTGGCTCATTGTTCTCGAAGAAAGTCGTTCAGATGAAGCATGCAGATTGCTCGGTAAATTTGTTTGTAGTGCAGAAGCTGCTGCTCAGACAGCAACCATAACATGATTTGGCAGCATCATGCTATGGGGATGCTTTTCAGCGTCATGGACCGGGAAACCTGTAAGGATAGAGGGAACAATGAATGGAGCCAATTTGAGATAGCAAGAGGAAGCTTGTTTAGCCAGGTTGCTGGCAATAACTCACCTACCGTTCGTGAAGGACACCAATGGATGGTGAAGGACTAACCTCCACGGAAGCTCACAGACGAAACACCCACCTTAACGTTTATTCGATGGATGGCGCATATATTGATCCCTTGCCCTGCATGCGAATGCAGAAGGAAACTCCAAGGAGAGAGAACAGAAAAATTGGAAGGAGGAGGGATTTGAGGGAAGATAACGATGGCATAAAATATTATGGTTTTGGATTGGGGCATCTGAAATTGTGGTAAACTGCTGTCTTGAAGACCTGAAGGAAAGAACGTTGATGGTGGACCGTGTGTGCCCTGCAGACACCTGGGGGAGGACAAAGCTGGGAAAGAGCAGAGGGTGCAAGACCAGAAAGAAAGTGCTAAAACACAGAGAAACCACCGACCTGTCTGCGATGGGAAAGTGATAGGCACATTGCTACGGGAACGGTCAGCTTCATCGTGAGAGATTCCAATGATCTTAAGGGCCTTGGTTTCCACGGCATCAGGCTGAGCAAGATGTGAGGCAGGGGGACCAGACCAGATGGGAGAGCAGTACTCCTTCAAGCTGCGGACGAAGGCCTTGTAGGTGGATAGGAGCTCAGTTGTGAGAAGGAAGGTCTTTGCATGATGGAGGATGCCAGTCGGCGGCTGGCTTTGGAAGCCAACTTTGAAATGTGGTTTGCCCAAGGAACATCATGGCCGACAGTGATACCCAGGAATTTGAATGAATGATCTTCCTCAAGAGGATTGTTAAGAAAGTCCATGGGAGGCTTTTCCAGGCACGTAGTCCTTTCGGAGAGATAGTGAGAGTGTGAGACTTGTTAGGATTGAGAGACACGAGCATATAATATCCATCACTTCGCTGATGGGAATACCAATTTTTGCGTAATTGCTAAAAAAAAACGGTTGTTAATGGGGAAATAAAATTAACTTTACACTCAGGGAACGAGGAGGTGTTAATAGAACATCCATCATGGCCTTTTTAGATGCTGAATTGCGAATAATGTACAACACACCAAGAGGAAGATGAAAATATCAATCATTTCTCGCCCTGTCCCCTTCTCTTTTTTCCTTTGACCAAAGTGTCTGGGGAACGTAAAATGGGCATGGGCCATGGCGGAAACAAGCTCTGAGGTCTCCTCATCTCCGGTCTTTGCGTAATTGCTAAAAACAAACTGGGCTTTCCATTCCCTCGGCAAAGCTGCGATGGATAATCTGCGGAGCAAGAACAAAAAAGGATTCCTGGGAGATCCCGATAGTCAGAGATCCACATGGCAAAAAAGGCTTTATTTTGGGATGGAACGTAAACCTCTTCCTCTACCTTGCGGCCTCAATTTTTTTTTACAAGTTTAATGTCCATAGATTCAGAATCAGCAGGCCTGCTCAGCCACATATGTTGCAAAATCACCAGAATAGGACTTTGAAGGTAGGTACCCCATTGTAAAATAGGTGCGATCTTTCGGTAACCTAAACGTTGCTGTTCACCAAATAATGTCTACTCTTCGACGTTGCGACATTATTACATCATTATAATACTTGTACCAAGTTTGCTTTAAATCCATTCAGCTATTCTCAAGTTATCACGTTTTTACCTGATATGACCTCTAACCTTTGAACTCTTGACCCCAAAACTTAATCGGTTCATGTTTACATCATTATACAAACCTGTACCAAGTTTAAATTTAAATCCCTTCAGCTGTTCACAAGTTATCACATTTATACCTGACATGACTTATGACCTTTGACCTTGGGACCCCAAAATCTAATCACTTAATCTTTACCTCATTTTACATATGTGTACCAAGTTTGAATTAGATCTCTTTAGCCGTTCTCAAGTTATAGACATATAACAGACTTTGACCTTTGACCTCTTGACCCCAAATTATAATCACCTCATCTTTACATCATTATACAGTACATACCTGTACCAAGTTTGAATTAGATCTCTTTAGCCGTTCTCAAGTTATAGACATATAACAGACTTTGACCTTTGACCTCTTGACCCCAAAATCTAATCAGTTCATCTTTACCTCTTTATCCAAGCCTGCACAAAGTTTGATTGAGATTCCTTCAGCCGTTCTCAAGTTATCACGGTAACGAAAACCTGTCACGGACGGAGGGTCAGACAGACAGACAGCCGGACGGACGGACAGCCAGACGGACAGCCGGACGGACAGCTGGACGGACGGACAGCCGGACGGACAACCTGAAAACGTAATGCCTCCAGCCAGTTCCTCGGTGGAGGCATAATAACTACGTACCGTACCTTCGGAAAGTATTCACACCCTTTGATTTTTCTTCACATTTTGTTTTTACAGCCTGAATTTAGAATGGATTAAATTGAGATGTTTTGTCACTGATCTACGCGTAATACCCCATAATGTCAATGTGGGAATTTTGCATTCGAAATTTTTACAGAATAATAAAAAATGAAAAGCTGGAAAGTCTTGAGTCAATAGCATTCAACCCCTTTGCGATGACACTCCAAATTGAGCTCAGGTGCATCCATTTTATTTTGTCCATCCATGTGATGTCTCTACAACTCTATTGGAATCCACCTGTGGCCAATTCAATTGATTGGACATGATTTATGAAGAAACACACCTTTCTATATAAGGTCCCACAGTCGACAGTGGATGTCAGAGCAGAAACTCCACCATGACATACAAGGGACTGTTTGTAGAGCTCCGACATAGAATTGTGAGGAGACATAGATCTGGGTAAGGGTATAAAACAATTTCTAGAGTGTTGAAAGTTGACAATTTCCAAGAGCACAGTGAGCTCAATCATTAGGAAATGGAAATATTATGGAACTACCCAGACTCTTTCTAGAGCTGTTGTCTGACCAAACTGAGCAACCAGGCAAGAAGTACCTTGATCAGGGAGGTGACCACGAACCCAATGACCACTCTGATAGAACTAGAGTTCCTTGGCTGAGATGGGAGCCTGCCAGAAGGACAACAGTCTGCGCTGCGCTTCAAAAATCTAGGCTTTATCGGAGAGTGGCCAGACGGAAGTTACTCCGCAAAAAGGCACATGGCAGCACGCCTGGAGTTTGTAAAAGGGCACGGGAAAGAATATTCTGTGGTCTGATGAGACGAACATTTAACTCTTTGGCCTGAATGCAAAGCGCTACGTCTGGCGGAAACTGAGCACAGCTCATCGCCCATCCAACATCATCCCTACCGTGAAGCATGGTGGTGGCAGAATCATGCTATGGGGATGCTTTTCAGCAGCAGGGAATGGGAGACTTGTAAGGATCGAGGGAACAAATAATGCAGTAAAATACAGAAAAATCCTTGAGGAGAACCTGCTTCAGAGTGCAAAAGACCTTAGGCTGTGGTGAGGATTTATGTTCCAACAGGACAATGACCCCAAGCATACACCCAAAGAAACACTGGAATGGCTGCAGAACAAGAATGTGAAAGTCCTTGAATGGCCCAGCCAAAGCCTAAACTTGAATCCCATGAAGAATCTGTGGGAAAGACTTGAAGATTGCTGTTCACCGACGCTCTCCATCCAATTTGACAGAGCTTGAGCAAATCTGCAAGGACGAATTGGAGAAACTCCTCAAATCCAGATGTGCAAAGCTAATACAGACATACCCAAGAAGACTCAAAACTGTAATCACCGCCAAAGGCGTTTCTATGAAGTATTTACTCATAGTTAGGCAGCTAACTCCCATTATTAGGGTGAATCTTTCATATTGTGATACAAGCATAAAATTTGGCAGATATCCTCTTCTATATACACTTTAAATCCAGTTGATTAGGCAACTCGAAATTCAACATGGCAGCCATTTCTTTTTCAAAATGGCCATCAAAATTGATCAAATGTGCCTTAAACTGTTAAATATTTCATTTAGGATGTACGAGTATCAATACGATATTACAGAACGACATATTTATTGATAAGAGGTAGTTAAAATTTTCAATTTACCTTTCAGAAGGCAATGTAATACATGAAGAGAACCAGCTGTTTTGAAACATGTATAAGAAATGCTATATCCTCTTTCATTTGGTGACCTAATATTTGACCTCTGAAAGCCTTGAGAGGTCAAAATGAGGTCATTTTAGTAATAAAATCATTAAAATCGTTCATGAAACTTAAATTATCTAGTCAAAGAGTACATTTTTATTCTAATATAAGCCGAATGAATTACTGGTATGAATGCCTAATGGTTGTCCATTTCACATAGTTTCGGATAACCTCTGGAGGGAACATGATTATGTGTGAAAACACTTTGCGCAAAATATTGATGCTATTATCGTATAATGGATAGCAATAATAGCATACATGCTATTAATGCTGCCCATGATATAATAGCATCATATTATGCACAGTTGTGGCCAAAAATATTGGCACCCTTGCACTTTTTTCAAATAATGCACCATTTCTTCCAGAAAATTGTTGAAATTAAAATATATTTTGGTATCCACATATGTATTTCTTTGGTTTGCAGTGGAACAAAACAAAAAAGCTGAAAAAACTACTAAATCTTAGCTTATTCCACACAGAAATCCTAAAATGGCCCGGACAATATTATTGGCACCTTTTAGAAGTTGTTAGAAATAATTCGATTTCAAGCAGGTGATTCTCCTTTACTTTGGAATTGAACTCACCTGCGGTGAGTTGCAGGTGCCTGCAATATAAAAATCACTCATTCAACCAGTTTGAATAGACAAAAGGAGTCATTCTGCTGTTTTGTATCACTGTGTGTTCCGCAATGAGCATGGAGAAAAGAAAGAAAACCAGAGAATTGTCTGAAGAGGTCAGACACAAGATTGAGGCCAAGCATGGACAATTTCAAGGCTACAAGTCCATCTCCAGAGACCTTGATGTTCCTTTGTCCACCGTACGCAATGTTATCAGGAAGTTTAAGGCCCATGGCACTTTAGCCAACATCCCTGGACGTGGCCACAAGAGAAAACTTGATCGAAGATTGCAGCGAAGGATTGTTCGAATGGTGGAGAAAGCACCTCGATCAACTGCCAAACAGATTCAACCTGACCTTCAGACACAAGGTACAGGAGTTTCAACGCGCACCATCTGTCGCCAACTCAATGCAAGGGGGATCTATGGAAGGAGACCCAGGATGACCCCACTACTGAGAAAGCCCGACTGGAGTTTTCCAAAACATACCTGAACAAGCCAAAATCCTTCTGGGAGAATGTGCTGTGGATAGATGAGACCAAATTAGAGCTTCTTGGTAAAGCACATCATCTCTGTGTTTACAGAAAACAAAATGATGTGTTCAAAGAAAAGAACACCTTCCCTACAGTCAAACATGGAGGAGGTTCAGTGATGTTTTGGAGTTGCTGTGCTGCCTCTGGCACTGGTTACCTTGAATGTGTGCATGGCATCATGAGATCAGGAGATTACCAAGGCATTTTGGAGCACAATGTTCAACCCGGTGTCAGAATGCTGGGTCTCCGTCGAAGGTCATGGGTCTTGCAGCCCAAACACACTTCAAAAAGCACCCAGGAATGGTTCAAGACAAAACGTTGGACTGTTCTGAAGTGGTCAGCAATGAGTCCAGATCTAAATCCCATTGAACACCTGTGGGGAGATATGAAAACAGCAGGTGGGAAGAAGGCATCCTTCAAATCTGGGAGAAGTGGAGCAGTTTGCACAAGAAGAGTGGGCCAAACTGCCAGTAGAGAGGTGCAGGAACATCATTCATGGCTATAGGAAGTGCTTGACTACAGTTTTTTTTCTTTTTGTATACAAGATCGAGGCTCGTGTAAGAACTAATCTTGATCACAAAAAGACAAACTGACACATAAAACACATGATAAAGGGAGCGGGAGACGAGATGGAGGACAGGGACATCGGGAGATCTGTGGGAGGCAGAGGGCTTGGGGGGGGGGGGGGAGGGGGTGGGAGAGGTATAAAACACATGGACACTGCTAGGACTTCCAGGAAAGAAGTCGGTATTTCAAAAAAGTGGATCAGGGGTGCATTCACAGGGGTAGAAAAGATCAAGGTTTTCGATGGGGGAAGATAAGAGATGGTGGCGAACAGCTGTTTTAAAGACCTGGAGGGAGGAGTGGGATTGAAGAGAGTGAGGGAGTTTGTTCCAGAGGCGGGAGAAAAGAGGAATAAAAGGGTGAAGGGAAATAGAGAGTCTTGATTTTGGCAGTTTAACTAGAAGTGGGTTGCTGGCAGATATTGTGCGACCTGCAGGAATATTTGGGGGACAGATCACAGACAGAGCTAGGGGAGCAAGGCCGGAGAGGAGACGGTGGAAGACTGAAAGACCACCAACCTGCCTGCAGTTGGTGAATGAAAGGCCTTCTGAGTTAGCTTCATTAAGGGAGATTCCAACGATTCTGAAAGCTTTGGTTTCAACTGCGTGAAGCTGAGCTAGGTGTGAGGCAGGAGCACCGGCCCAGAGGGGAGAGCAGTATTCCATTGAGCTGCGGATGAAAGCCTTGTATGTGGTGAGGATCTCAGGTGTGCCAAGGAAGGACTTTGCACGACGGAGGATGCCCAGTCGGCGACTGGCTTTGGAGGCCAGATTTGAAATCTGGTTTTCCCAGGAAAGATCATGGCAGATAGTGAGACCAAAAGCTTGAGTTATTTTGTCCAAAGTCTGTGCTACCAAATATTAAGTCGAGGGTGTCAATAATTTTGTCAATCCCATGTCTTTTTACCTTCTGATTTAAAAGGATACAGTCACGTGAAAAAGTAAGTACACCCCATGTAAAGTTTTGACTTTTTCAACATATTTCAACATACAGATATTTGATCTTCATTTCAACAATATTGATAGATAAAGGTGATATAATATAACAAATTTGATGAAACATTTACATTTTGTAGACCATTGTATAATTTAAATAAATATAAATGCAAATTTCGCATGTGGAAAAAGTAAGTACACCCTTGGCTCTAATAGGTGGTATTGACCCCTTTGGCAGAAACAACCTCAAGTAGGCGTTTCTTATAACTGTCTACCAGTCTCTGACATCGACTGGGAGAAATTTTTGCCCACTCCTCCATGCAGAATTCTTTCAGCTGTGCGATGTTTCATGGGTTTCTTGCATGCACATGACGTTTCAAATCCCCCCACAACATCTCGATGGGATTTAGATCCGGGCTTTGATTTGGCCATTCCAGAACCCTCCATTTCTTTCTTTTCAGCCATTCCTTGGTGGATTTACTGGTATGTTTCGGGTCATTGTCATGTTGCAAGGTCCACCTTCGGTTGAGCTTCAACTTCCCGACAGATGGCCTCACATTATCCTCAAGCACCCTCTGGTACAATGAAGAATTCATAGTGGATTCTATGATGGTGAGCTGCCCAGGCCCTGATGCAGCAAAGCGGCCCCAAACCATAATATTTCCACCACCATGCTTTACAGTTGGTATCAGGTTCTTGTGGTCAAATGCTGTCTTTGGTTTTCGCCAAACATGTCTTCTGGTACTGTGGCCAAAAAGCTCTACCTTTGAGTCATCTGTCCAGAGCACATTGTTCCAGAAGTGTTGGTCTTTGCCTCGGTGTTCATTGGCAAACTTTAGTCTTGTCCTGATGTTCTTCCTGGACAGCAAAGGTTACCTCATGGCACACCTCCCATCTAGATCAAATTTGTGCAGCCTCTTTCTAATGGTAGACTCGTGCACTTTGACATCAACAGTGGCAAGAGCTACCTGTAGGTCCCATGACGACATTCTGGGGTTCTTAGAGACTTCTTTCAGCATCTTGCGGTCTGCTCTCGGGCTGAACTTGCTGGGGCGGCCTGGCCTGAACAAGTTGGCAGTTGTTTGGAATCTTCTCCACTTGAAGATGATCTTCCGGACAGTCGAATGATTGATTTCAAATTGTTTGGAGATATTTTTAAATCCCTTCCCAGACTTGTCGGCATCTATAACCTTCTTTCTGAAGGCCTCAGAGATCTCTTTTGATCTAGGCATGGTGACACCGCACACTTCAACAACAAAGAGCAAACCAAACTAAATGTCTGAGGTTTAAATAAGACAGGTTCCTCCAAGATCCTCTCTAACGATGTTCTAATCATTTGCACCTGAGCTGGTGCACCTGATTCTAATTTTAGGTGTTTGAAGTAGTGATAAATGTAGGGGTGTACTTACTTTTTCACGTGACTGTATATTAATTTCTGAATCAAAAACAAAAGTTCTGTAATATTAACAGTGAAATAAGGAATTGTGGAGACCAAATACTTTTGTCAATATCAACTTCTTTTTGGAGAAAATTGTGAATTATTTGAAAAAAGTGCAAGGGTGCCAATATTTTTGGCCATGACTGTACATGTGCTGTACAGCAGTATGTAGGCCTACGGTTGCCCGTTGCAGCCATATTCAGGAAGTCCACACCATCCTCACATTTAGGAGCATGTGGAATTACAGCACTTGTTAGCTTGCCAACTAGCTAGCTTAATTGTGGCTTTATTAGAAGAAGATAACCACTCCTTTTACATTTTCAGATGCATAGGGCTGCCTAAGAAGTTTCCTAGGCTTTAGGATATTGGGCACAATCCTGGATGGGTTGTCAATCTGACGCAGGATACTCGAATGGCTCATTATTAGCCCCCGTTGGACTTAGTGCAATTTTGTAAGCACCAATTTTGTTCATACTTGGCACAAAGCCAAAACATGACAGCATACATAAGCACATGATTTTGTTTCGTGATACAATCAAAGATGGCTGACTGGCGGCCATTTTAGTTCTACAAAAACCCTGATGTTGAACATGTCCTCAACCTTTTCTCGGACATGCATTTACCGATTTTGTTCAAACTTGGCATAACAGATAACGAATGAAGGGTTACATATGCACCTTATTTTTTTTCGAGATCAGATCCAAGATAGCTGACTGGCGGCCATTTTGTTACTTAAACATGTCCCCCATCCATTTATTGGACATGCATGGACCGGTTTTCTTCAAACTTGGCACAAAGACAATACATGAGTAATGAGTATACATATGCAGAAGATTTTGTTTTGCCATTCGACCAAAGATGGCCGACTGACAGCCTTTAATTCCGCACTAGAAACCAGAAGGCACTGGTGATTGGGTGAATATATGATAATCAAAATGTGAGGAGCATGACAAGCGCTCCTCCCGATCCCAACGGATAGGAAATCCTGTGCTTGCACAATTATATACTACTAGTACAAAGCCCGTGAAATTTGGTGGGTTGGAACAGTTTATTCGACGGTGCAGTCGCTTGAGCATGCTAAAGTCTGAAGCCTTGGCCGAGTGTCGGGTGTGCTTATATCTTCTTTATTTATTGGACATCATAGGGATATAAATGAATACTCGTTTTACTCTGCGTGCGTTGCACATCACATGCAGCGAATTTCACCTTCCTGTACCTTGTATTTATTGTTATTTTAAAAAAACGTTTCTGTACACCGCCCTTGAGGCTCGGTTTGCAAGCCACCGTCTTCATTTCTAATGGAAGAGACATAATTACTCTTTTATGGAAAATGTTTTTCGAGTTTGTTTTATCCTCAAAAATAGACCATATTGAACACACATTTGAGTTAAAAGATTGGCCTTCAAAACCTACCATTATGAAGGGGGACAGACATCTGTACAAACACACAAACTGACATTCTGTTTATTATGGTACATTATACTATACTAGCAATGGTACCCGCCCTATGGGCGGGGCTTCAATTGGGAGGCCCAAATGAAAAGGCAAAATATCAGAAATTTAAGGCTTTTTAAACTTTAAACGATTCATATAAACATCCGTTGAATCATATAACACGCAAATCATCAAAATCTAAACAGTACATGGCGCCCATTTTGAAAAAAGATTGAATTCTGCAAAACGGAAGCAGCCGCTACACGTCTTTCTCAGTCGCACGTTTATGTGTGAAGAGTGCGTGCCGAATCTGTAACACGGAAGCGGCCGCTGCACCTGTTTCTCAGTCGCTTTGCACATGCTGCCGTGTTACCTCGGAGCCGCACGTTTATATCGGAGAAGTTCATCAGGAGTCGATCTACTCTCTCCTGATACGTAGAATTTCAACAAAAGCCACATCACTGTTCATATCGGTAAATATTATTCCATCATGTTTGGAAAAACTGGAAAAATGGAAAAATTGGAAAAACAATATAGACTATTTTACTCCCAGGGGTCCCAGGAATACCCACCCAAAATATCGTTGCGAACGGTTTAGCCGTTTTTGCGGTACCTTCGAACGGACAGGTAGACAGACAGACAGATGAACATTTGGTGAATTATAGTAAGATAACTGACCATCATGGTCTTTTTTGAGAGTATGAGTGTTTGGACGGATCGGTGGCATGATATTTTTCACCTCTTTTCACAATTTTTTTGTGAAATTTCACAATTTTCACAATTTCACAATCTTTTTGAATGAATTTACTACTATAATTCAGCTTTTACTCGTGGCCGTAGAAGGTTGACTACTATAATTCAGCTCCGTTTTTAATTGCGAAATGGGTCCAGCCTGGCTGAAGCGGTCTCGACCGGCCTCGCCACCTAGCCTATAACCTTCCTGGGCCCGTCCCTACATTTTTTGTTTCAGAGGTTTCCTCCTATCTTTCACCGTTCAGGAGATTAGCGCGTGCAGACAAACAAACAAAAACTTTATCTCCATATATAAAGGAGGAGTGTCTGTGTGTGTGTGTGTGTGTGTGTGTGTGTGTGTGTGTGTGTGTGTGTGTGTGTGTGTGTGTGTGTCTGGATGTCCGCTTATAACTCAAGAACTACACATCGGAGAAAAGTTTTAGACACAGATTCGGAATCAGCATAAAATCCTGGTGGTTATAGGCTACGTTTTATTTTAATATCAATGGTTTAAAAAACCGCGCCAGCTGCAATTCCATGGTGTAGTTTGTGGCGGCGGTATTGCCCCTTTCCGATCCCGTGGTTGCGCGTACGTACGTGGTGCCCGGGGTACGTACGTAAGTACATATTTATATATTTTCAATGTGCTTTTTATTGTATTTTAAATTGTTTTTTAGCTTATTTTATTGTTAATTTATGTACTATTGTATTTATTTTAAATATATTTTTAAGGAAAACAAATGTTTTCACGTCCATAGGAGTGACGTAAAGTCGCACATAATGACAAAATGCGCGCCATTTTTTCGCGCCAAGAACGAATAAACGGTAGTTGAGATTTTATTCGAATTCGAATTCCATTAAATTTCAACTGTTGGAAACAATAATTATTTCAACTGTTGGAAATTGAAATAATTATTGTTTCCAACAGTTGAAATTTAATGGAATTCGAATTTGAATAAAATCTCAACTAAAAAAAAAACGTCGCGTTTTAAAATTATGACGTCATCAGCGTATTTCGGAACGTTAATTTTTCAACTTCATATTCGGAATCAGTACGTCCCAGAGCAACTACAGCACACCTTAAATGTTTAAAAAACCTTCGGGTTTTAAAATTATGACGTCATCAGCGTATTTCGTAACGTTAATTTTTCAACTTTGCCGACAATGACTTCCGACTTCCGGGTTCGGAATGCGGGACCAATGCCATTTGACAGGGAATAAAAAATAAATGCGACATTAAATGCGACGACAATGACTTCCGACTTGACTCCCCCCTCCCCCTCCCCCTCCCCCCTCTTCTCCCCTCCCCTCCTTTTCTCCCCTCTCCTCCTCTTCTCCCCTCCCCCCTCTTCTCCCCTCCCCCCTCTTCTCCCCTCCCCCCCTCTTCTCCCCTCCCCACCTCTTCTCCCCTCCCCCCCTCTCCTCCCCGCCCCCCCCGTTCCCCTCCCTTCCCCTTCCCCCTCCCCTCCCTTCCCCCGCCCGGCAATGCCGGGTACTTCCCATGGCCAGCTGTACGTGGGCTGCTCGAGGGTTGGAAAACCAAGCAATCTTTATGTCTTGGCACCAAGTAAGAAAACCAGAAATGTATACCCAGAGGTTTTGAGAAATTGAAAATTGACAAAACGTCATGTAGGAAATGTACTGTGATATTGCTCTAAAATATACATGTTCTTTTCATCATATATTTGTATTATTCTTATTCAACCCGGGCGAAGCCGGGTACCTCAGCTCGTATATATATATAGATGAGATTTTCAACAGATGCGCATGAAGAGGTTGAATTTTTTTATTTTTTTTGTATACTGAATCGAGGCTCGTGAAAGAGCTAACATTTATTTCACAAACAAATCAACCAGACAAACAAAATATATAAAAAGAGGGAGCGGAAGACAAGCTGGGGAGAGAAGGGGAAGCACACAACCACAACATTTGAGAGCAGAGAGAAGTGTGGGAGGGAGAGGGCTTGGGGGCAGGAGAGGTGGGAGGGGGAGGGCGGGGGGGGGAGAGGTATAAAACACAAGGGGACCGAAATTAGCGGGGGTAGAAAAGATTAATTCCTTCACAATTTCGAATGCACTTTATTCTCAGGTGTGCAGGTGTTTAACGCGGCATCCATGGAGATGACCGGCCTGCGTATGGCTCGCCAGGCACCAGTAAGACCGCTCGCCTCGGCTTGGCCACTGATGGAGCCTTCAGGGTCGATGAACGATCCGGGCTGTCTGACCAACCCGAGCCACGGCGAATTCGGGGACACCGATGGTGGTGGTCTTTGGAACGCGTCGTGTAACGGTTCGACCGATAACTACCTACCTGACTACGATGATTACGAATACGGGACGTCGGTGGCCGTGGCGAGCATCATTACAGCCGTGTACACCATCGTCTGCATCACGGGCCTTGTGGGAAATGTCCTGGTTATGTACGTCATTCTCAGGTGGGCCATCTCACTCCCTTTCCTTCCTAAATGGTGCCTTTTGTGTTGGTAGCACCGTTGTTATCATGTTGCCGTAATCTTTCCAAGCATGCCATGATGTTCCAAAAATTCTTAAGCCTCACCCTATAGGATATTGGGAGGCTTCTTTTTTGTATACAAGATCGAGGCTCGTGTAAGAGATAACATCAATCACAAAAAAACATAAACGGACACACAAAACATACAATAAAGGGAGCGGGAGACAAGATGGGGAGAGAGGGGGAACCACACAAGCACAACAGCAGAGAACAGGGACATCGGGAGATCTGTAGGAGGGAGAGGGCTTGGGGGGAGGAGGCATGGGAAGGGGTGGGGGGAGGGAGTGAAGAGGAATAAAACACATGGACACTGCTAGGACTTCCAGGAAAAAAGTCGGTATTTAAAAAAAGTGGATCTGGGGTGAATTAACGGGGGTAGAAAAGATCAAGGTTTTGGATGGGGGAAGATAAGAGATGGTGGTGAACAGCTGTTTTAAAGACCTGGAGGGAGGAGAGGGATTGAAAAGAGTGAGGGAGTTTGTTCCAGAGGCGGGAGAAAAGAGGAATGAATGAGTGAAGATGAATAGAGAGTCTTGATTTTGGCAGTTTAACCATAAAAGGGTTGCTGGCAGATCTTGTGCGACCTGTAGGAATATTTAGGGGAAAACTGCCCTTGTAGGACCCGCCATCAGCAAGGCTTATACCTGTTGTAGGGTTTGTTCCTACAATTATTTCCCCCTAGTTTTTAATTCCACCACAGTTTCTTAGACCCTCAGGAGCAGCAAACTACATTGCATCAATAATGGGAATAAAAATATGTGGGCTTAACATAATTTTTTAGACCTTCACCTAATTTTTAAGGTCAAGACCTAATTATAGATAAATTTGACATTTTTCGCCATAAATCGACTACGGCCTGCCCAATCGGAACGGAAGTGCCCTCTATGGATAGCCTAGATGTCCAAGAGTAAGCCGCATTTATGCTTAATTTACATCATACCCCTCTGAGTTAAAGGTCAAGGTCAAATGGTGGTCTGAAAAAAATAACGCCTTTTTTTCTCATCGTTCAATTTTGCCAAAGACATACTCAATATCAAAGACTGCTTAAGCTTCCAAGATGTTCTTGCGTTATAATGGTGTACCTGGACTGATGTTGAGCACCTGATATTTGTTTCGTGTCCTTGACCTACTTTTTTGAATTGTGACCTAATTAACTGAAACACATTTTATCACAACTTGAATAATTTTGCTACGATTTGCATGATGTTGAATTTTATGGATAGATTGTAGATGGAGACCTTATTCTTCTTCTTCATATTCTTCTTCTTCTTCTCTTACCTTTATAAGAGGTGAGGACCAATGGTACCAAGCTTCTGCCCTGCCTTGACCACTATACTCCTCTACTCCCCTCTGTCCTCAGCCAAATCTCTCCACTCTCCAACCATCCCCATCTTACCTTACTGATATCCATCTTTTTTTTTCTTTTTTTTTGTATACTGAATCGAGGCTCGTGAAAGAGCTAACATTTACTTCACAAACAAATCAACCAGACAAACAAAATATATAAAAAGAGGGAGCGGAAGACAAGATGGGGAGAGAAGGGGAAGCACACAAACACAACATTTGAGAGCAGGGAGATGTGTGGGAGGGAGAGGGCTTGGGGGAAGGGGGCGTGGGAAGGGGGGGGGTGGGGGTGGGAGAAGTATAAAACACAAGGACACCAAGGACTTCCAGGACAGAAGTTGGTATTTCAAAAAAGTGGAATTGGGGTGAAATTAGCGGGGGTAGAAAAGATCAAGGTTTTGGATGGGGGGAGATAAGAGATGGTGGTGAACAGCTGTTTTAAAGACCTGGAGGGTGGAGTGGGATTCAAGAGAGTGAGGGAGTTTGTTCCAGAGGCGGGAGAAAAGAGGAATGAAGGAGTGAAGGTGAGCAGAGAGTCTTGATTTTGGCAGTTTAACCATAAGAGGGTTGCAGGCAGATCTTGTGCGACCTGTAGGAATATTTGCGGGACAGAGCCCAGAGAGAGCTGGGGGGGGGGGGGGCAAGGCCAGAGAGGAGTCGGTAGAAGACGGAAAGACCACCAACCTACCTGCGTTGAGTGAGTGAGAGGCCCTTGGAGTTAGCTTCATCGCGGGAGATTCCAATGATTCTGAATGCTTTGGTTTCAACAGTGTGAAGACGAGCTAGGTGTGAGGCAGGAGCACCAGCCCAGAGGGGAGAGCAGTATTCCATTGAGCTGCGGATGAAAGCCTTGTATGTGGTGAGGAGCTCAGGTGTGCCAAGGAAGGACTTCGCACGATGGAGGATGCCCAGTCGGCGACTGGCTTTGGAGGTCAGATTTGAAATGTGGTGGAATTGTGGAAAAATTTGAAATGTGGAATCTTCACACAATTCTCCCATCTCAACTGAGGTCTACCTATTTTCCTTCTACCTTGCTCCGTCAACATATAGGCTCTCTTTGATATTCTCTCTTCCCCCATCCACAACAAGTGTCCAGCCCATCTCAGCCAAAATTTCACCAATCTTCCTGTCAAGCTCACCTGCGCACCAATCTCCTCTCTCAGTTCATCCATTCTCCTTCTATCCACCCACTTCACTTCCACTATCCTCCTGATACAATTGTTCTTGCAAACCTGCAGTCTGTTGTTGTCTCTCTGTCACTGCCACCGTCTCCAAACCGTAAAGGTAGGCCGGTGTTACACACAGCATCAGAACCTTCCCTTTCAATTTCCTTGAAATCTTTCTGTCTGCCATTACTCTCTCCACCCTCCTCCACACATTCGCATCCACCTGAATCCACCTCCGCACCTCTGCCTCCAAATTACCATCCCCAGTCAGTCACTGTTCCCCCCCATATACTCAAACCTATTTCCCTGTCTGATCTCCTTCCCCTTTAACCTGATATTCATTTCTTCTCTCTGCTGCCCAACCCACATCACCTCAGTCTTCTCCATGCTCATTTTTAGCCCATTTTTCTCAAATATCTCTTTCTACTCCCCCAGTACTTCCTGCATCTCCTGCCTACTCTCCACCACAACAACCAGATGGTCCCCATACAATATCCTCCCCAGAATATCCCTCATGTTCAGGTTCCTGCTTACCAGCTCAATCACCATGATAAACATGAGTGGGCTGAGAGCGCTTCCTTGCCTCAAACCGATGTTTGCTCTGCACTCCTCCGACATACCAGGATCAACCAAAACTCTTCCCTTTGCTTCCTTGTACATCCCTTCCACCAACCTTACTTCTGCTTCCGGCAGTCCCATCCATCTCAGTGTCGCCATAACCATCTCTCTCAGGAAAGTGTCGTCGGCCTTCTCCATGTCCGGAAATCCCAATGCCATTTCACTTTGCACCTCCAACCTCTTCTCCACCAGCTGTCTCAGCATGACCATCCCATGTGTCATTCCCCTACCATTTCCAAAGCCCTGCTGCTCTTCTCCAATCTCCATCTCCACACTCTTCCTTCTCCTCCCATCTTACCGCGACTCCTCTGACATGACTTTGGAGTGTACTTCTCCAGATCTCGAACATCCACCTTCCCTTTCGATGTCGGCACAATTAATCCTGTCCTCCAATCCTTTGGAATTGAACCCTCTCTCATACATACGTTCAACAGCCTCTTCATCCACCTGACCTCAACTTCTCCTGCTGCAATGATCATCTCTGTACACACCTCATCAATGCCTGGCACTCTTCCCTTCTTTATTCTTTTCAATGCCGTCCATACTTTCTCTTCCGTGATCTCCACCAACTCCACTTTCCCCTCCGCATAACTCGGTAGCTCCAGCTTTCCCTTTCTTCCTTCCTGGTTCAACAGCTCTTTGAAAAATCCTTCTCACACCTTCAATACTGCACCCTCTCTGCCACTAGCCTCCCGTCACTATCCTTAATCACCTCCCCCACCCCCTTTCATATCCTTCCTATCCTCATCTCTGTCACGAGCCAATTTACAGAGAATATTCCTCCCAGCATCCTCTTCCAACTTGTTGTACACCTCCTCTTCCATATCATTCCTCACCTTATCCACAGCTCTCCATGATGCTTTCTTCTTCTGCCCATACAGGTGCAGCAATCCCTCATCCTAATGCCTTCCTCTATCCTTGTTCTTCTCTATCCTCTTCCAAACCTCCTTTTCGCCAACTGTCTTCGCTACTTTTTTCCGTCCACTATACCTGGTTTCTACCCTTCGACGATGCACCCTTTCCTGAAGTCCTTCCACACACTTCTGCAATTCTCCTCAATGCCTCTCCATACTTCTTCCACTCCTCCAAAGCTTCTGCTTCTTCGCTAAGTTACTCATACCTGGCCCTCGTGGTCTCCTTGTTGTCTACGGCGATGTTTCCCCTATACCTTTCCAACCTAATAACCTTCCGACCCCTGCTGTTAACCTCCCTCCTTTTCTTCATCCATTCCACAAACACCACAAACTTGTGCTGGATGGTAACCTGCTTTTTCACCACTGCCTCACAATCCCTAACCCTCCACAACTGTTTGCTACCTTACCACCACCAAATCTAGTTCTGTGCTGTCCACCCATAGGTATTAAATCTTGTGGCTGTCCCGCTTTTGAAAGAATGAACCAGTTATGGCCATCCTATTGCTCGCCACCAGCTAAACCAGCTCTTGAACCTCTCTATTCCTCGTTACCTAACCAAATTTACAAACACATTCCTCTTCACCCGGCTCTGCTGTTCGCACATGTGTGTTAGAGTCCCCCGCAATGCACAGCATCACCTCCAGCTCAACCATTCCCATCATCCTCTCCAGTGTGTCCCTGAATTCCTGCTTCTCCACTCCAGTCCTTCCCGTTGGTGGCCCAAATACCAACATAACACACACCATTTGCCTCCGCATCACCAACTATGCCATAACTATCCGTCCCTCCCATCTTTCCACTCTGACCACCTGCTTGTTGATCTCTTCTTATACTATTATTCCAATGCCATTGCTCCTTCCATCCCCATCCACGTGCAACAGCTGTACCGTCCTACAGATCTCCACGCCCTGTCTCCTTTCCATGTGGTCTCATGCACACACAACACTTCCATCCACAACTCTCGGGGACACCTCTTCATGGTGGTTGTACCCTCCAATGCAATCGGGGGCCAAATCCTCCCTATTCTTCCCTGCTTCCCGGATTCGTCAGGGCAGCGCGGTCACGGTCAGAGTTCTGATCGGTCCCCCTCGACCAGCCCTTTCCTTCTTTTCTCTCTCTCGCTCTCTCTCTTTCTTTCTCTCTCTCTTGCTCTTTAACTCTGTCGTAGCCCTGACTGTGTGAAGACAGGGGTACACCATTTTGGATGTGGGGGATCTCTGGGTCGCTCCTGCAAGATTGATTGGCTGTCTCTGTGCCGCGGGCTTGTAGACACGACGACAACACTTCCATCTCCACCACCCCGACTCCGCTTCCGCTCCCCCCTCCATCCCCCCCCCCCCCACTCCAATTGATCCCACATTCAAACTGCTTAGCCGGAATTCGCTTATGAACTGCCTGCCTGACAGAGATAGTACCATCTTGAATAGTTTGGGACGTTCAGGTCATCAATCAGCAGTGCTGCCCTGGCTGACCTTCTGGACCTGCTAGACTAGCCTGCTGTCCCCATCCTATCTGCACACACACACACACACACACACACACACCAACACACACACAACACACACACATCTTTCACCGCTCGCCTCCCCCCTTGTTCTCATTCTCAACCCTCGACTCCTCTCCCCTTCCCACCTCACCTTTCCCTCACTGACTCACTCTTCCCTTACCTGACACACACCTCCCTTACACTACATTACCAAAAGTATGTGGACACCCCTTTTAATTAAGGGATTCGGCTGTTTCAGCCACACCTATTGCTGACAGGTATATATAATCAAGCACACGGCCATGCAATCTCCATAGACAAACATTGGCAGTAGAATGGGCCAAACTGAAGAACTCAGTGACTTTCAACGTGGCACCGTGATAGGATGCCACCTTTCCAACAAGTCAGTTGATCAAATTTCTGCCCTGCTAGAGCTGCCCCGGTCAACTGTAAGTGCTGTTATTGTGAAGTGGAAACGTCTAGGAGCAACAACAGCTCAGACGTGAAGTGGTAGGCCACACAAACTCACAGAATGGGACCGCCAAGTGCTGAAGCACGTAGAGCATAAAAATCGTCTGTCCTCAGTTGCAACACTCACTACAAAGTTCCAAACTGCCTCTGGAAGCAACGTCAGCACAACTGTTTGTCGGGAGCTTCATGAAATGGGTTTCCATGGCTGAGCAGCCGCACACAAGCCTAAGATCACCTTGTGCAATGCCAGGCATTGGCTGGAGTGGTGTAAAGCTCGCCACCATTTGACTCTGGAGCAGTGGTAACGCATTGTCTGGAGTGATGAATCACGCTTCAACATCTGGCAATCCGACGGACTAATCTGGGTTTGGCGGATGCCAGGAGACCGCTACCTGCCCGAATGCATAGCACCAACTGTAAAGTTTGGTGGAGGAGGAATCATGGAGTGTGGCTGTTTATCATGGTTCGGGCTCGGTCCCTTAGTTTCAGTGAAGGGAAATGTTAACGCTACAGCATAAAATGACATTCTGGACGATTGTGTGCTTCCAACTTTGTGGCAGCAGTTTGGGGAAGGCCCTTTCCTGTTTCAGCATGACAACGCCCCCATGCACAAAGCGAGGTCCATACAGAAATAATTTGTCGAGATCGGTGTGGAAGAACTTGACTGGACTGCACAGAACCCTGACCTCAACCCCATTGTACACCTTTGGGATGAATTGGAACGCCGACTGCGAGCCAGGACGAATCGCCCAACATCAGTGCCCGACCTCACGGATGCTCTTGTGGCTGAATGGAAGCAAATCCACGCAGCAATGTTCCAACATCTAGTAGAAGCCTTCTCAGAAGAGTGGAGGCTGTTATAGCAGCAAAGGGAGGACCAACTCCATATTAATACCCATGATTTTGGAATGAGATGTTCGGGTGTCCACATACTTTTGGTCATGTAGTGTACTAAAGTAAAAAAAAAAAAAGGCGAAATTTTAAAGTAAATTATACAGTAAATGCTTCTCACACTCAATTCCACCACTCAGTTCAACTCTCGACTCCGTCATGCAATCCTCCTCACCTCCCTCATGTAATCACATCCCTCATGTAATCCTCCTCACCTCCCTCATGTAATCCCCCTCACCTCCCTCATGTAATAACATCCCTCATGTAATCCTCCTCACCTCCCTCATTCAATCCTCCTCACCTCCCTCATGCAATCCGCCTCACCTCCCTCATGCAATCCTCCTCACCTACCTCATGCAATCCTCATCACCTCCCTCATGCAATCCTCCTCACATCCCTCATGCAATCCTCATCACCTCCCTCATGCAATCCTCATCACCTTCCTCATGCAATCTTCCTCACCTCCCTCATGCAATCCTCATCACCTCCCTCATGAAATCCTCATCACCTCCCTCATGAAATCCTCATCACCTCCCTCATGCAAATCCTCCTGACCTCCCTCATGCAATCCTCCTCACCTCCCTCATGCAACCCTCCTCACTTCCCTCATGCAATCCTCCTCACCTCCCTCATGCCATCCTCCTAGTCTCCCTTGCGCAATCCTCCTCACCTTCCTCATGCAATCCTCCTCACCTTCCTCTTGCAATCTTACTCACCTCCCTCATGCAATCCTCCTCACCTCCCTCATGCAATCCTCCTCACCTTCCTCATGCAATCCTCCTCACCTTCCTCATGCAATCCTCATTACCTCCCTCATGCAATCCTCCTCTCCTCCCTCATTCAATCCTCCTCACCTCCCTCATGCAATCCGCCTCACCTCCCTCATGCAATCCTCCTCACCTACCTCATGCAATCCTCATCACCTCCCTCATGCAATCCTCCTCACATCCCTCATGCAATCCTCATCACCTCCCTCATGCAATCCTCATCACCTTCCTCATGCAATCTTCCTCACCTCCCTCATGCAATCCTCCTCACCTCCCTCATGCAATCCTCATCACCTCCCTCATGAAATCCTCATCACCTCCCTCATGCAAATCCTCCTGACCTCCCTCATGCAATCCTCCTCACCTCCCTCATGCAACCCTCCTCACTTCCCTCATGCAATCCTCCTCACCTCCCTCATGCCATCCTCCTAGTCTCCCTTGCGCAATCCTCCTCACCTTCCTCATGCAATCCTCCTCACCTTCCTCTTGCAATCTTACTCACCTCCCTCATGCAATCCTCCTCACCTCCCTCATGCAATCTTACTCACCTCCCTCATGCAATCCTCATCACCTCCCGCATGCAATCCTCCTCACCTCCCGCATGCAATCCTCCTCACATCCCGCATACAATCCTCCTCACCTCCCTCATGCAATCCTCCTCGTCTCCCTTGCGCAATCCTCCTCACCTTCCTCATGCAATCTTACTCACCTCCCTCATGCAATCCTCCTCACGTCCCGCATGCAATTCTCCTCACCTTCCTCATGCAATCCTCATCACTTCCCTCATGCAATCCTCCTCACCTCCCGCATGCAATCCTCCTCACCTCCCGCATGCAACCCTCCTCACTTCCCTCATGCAATCCTCCTCACCTCCCTCATGCAATCCTCCTCGTCTCCCTTGCGCAATCCTCCTCACCTTCCTCATGCAATCTTACTCACCTCCCTCATGCAATCCTCCTCACCTTCCTCATGCAATCCTCATCACCTCCCTCATGCAATCCTCCTCACCTCCCGCATGCAATCCTCCTCACCTCCCGCATGCAATCCTCCTCACCTCCCGCATGCAATCCTCATCACCTCCCTCATGCAATCTTACTCACCTCCCTCATGCAATCCTCCTCACCTCCCTCATGCAATCTTACTCACCTCCCTCATGCAATCCTCATCACCTCCCGCATGCAATCCTCCTCACATCCCGCATGCAATCCTCCTCACCTCCCTCATGCAATCCTCCTCATCTCCCTTGCGCAATCCTCCTCACCTTCCTCATGCAATCTTACTCACCTCCCTCATGCAATCCTCCGCACGTCCCGCATGCAATTCTCCTCACCTTCCTCATGCAATCCTCATCACTTCCCTCAAGCAATCCTCCTCACCTCCCGCATGCAATCCTCCTCACCTCCCGCATGCAACCCTCCTCACTTCCCTCATGCAATCCTCCTCACCTCCCTCATGCAATCCTCCTCGTCTCCCTTGCGCAATCCTCCTCACCTTCCTCATGCAATCTTACTCACCTCCCTCATGCAATCCTCCTCACCTTCCTCATGCAATCCTCATCACCTCCCTCATGCAATCCTCCTCACCTCCCGCATGCAATCCTCCTCACCTCCCGCATGCAATCCTCCTCACCTCCCGCATGCAATCCTCATCACCTCCCTCATGCAATCTTACTCACCTCCCTCATGCAATCCTCCTCACCTCCCTCATGCAATCTTACTCACCTCCCTCATGCAATCCTCATCACCTCCCGCATGCAATCCTCCTCACATCCCGCATGCAATCCTCCTCACCTCCCTCATGCAATCCTCCTCATCTCCCTTGCGCAATCCTCCTCACCTTCCTCATGCAATCTTACTCACCTCCCTCATGCAATCCTCCGCACGTCCCGCATGCAATTCTCCTCACCTTCCTCATGCAATCCTCATCACTTCCCTCAAGCAATCCTCCTCACCTCCCGCATGCAATCCTCCTCACCTCCCGCATGCAACCCTCCTCACTTCCCTCATGCAATCCTCCTCACCTCCCTCATGCAATCCTCCTCGTCTCCCTTGCGCAATCCTCCTCACCTTCCTCATGCAATCTTACTCACCTCCCTCATGCAATCCTCCTCACCTTCCTCATGCAATCCTCATCACCTCCCTCATGCAATCCTCCTCACCTCCCGCATGCAATCCTCCTCACCTCCCGCATGCAATCCTCCTCACCTCCCGCATGCAATCCTCATCACCTCCCTCATGCAATCCTCCTCACCTCCCGCATGCAATCCTCATCACCTCCCGCATGCAATCCTCCTCACCTCCGTCATGCAATCCTCCTCACCTCCCGCATGCAATCCTCCTCACCTTCCTCATGCAATCCTCCTCACCTCCCTCATGCAATCCTCCTCACCTCCCGCATGCAATCCTCCTCACCTTCCTCATGCAATCCTCATCACTTCCCGCATGCAATCCTCCTCACCTCCCGCATGCAATCCTCATCACCTTCCTCATGCAATCCTCCTCGTCTCCCTTGCGCAAACCTCCTTGTTCACAATATCTACTAAGTCTCAGACTCTCAGTCCGCCATTCCCTGCTGTCAGCGCCCACAAAGGAAAACCGAGCCGAGTCCACAGGACTAAGGATGAAACGCACCCGCCCCGCTGAACCCTCCACTGCACCTCGTATCGAGCTGGCATTTTATCTTGCACCTTTTAAATTTCCACTCTATCCATTAATGTTGAAGGTGAAGGTCATGTGGAGATCTGAAAATAATATGTCCGTTGTTGAAACCCTGGGAGACTTACCCTTTCTTTTTGATCGCTTTGTGATCGCAGGTATCTAGTTATTATGCTCACCTTCGAATTGTTTGTTTGATCTTCTACTATCTCTTGTCCGGTCTTGCTTCTCCTGCCCTTTATTTTTCGTCACGTGCTCCAGCTCTACCAGGGCAACCAGCAACTCCCTCCTTGTGAACATTTCAAAGTTCAGGTTTATTTCTCACCTGCATTATTTTGTCCCTCTCTGTTCGCACCTATATAATCACCTGCCTATGCGTATTCAATCATGTTGCTCTTTACCTTTTGTTCAAGGTTTGCAGCTCACCACCATGTCAGGTCTTCTCATTTATATTGATGATCTTTTTCATTCCGGTCATAACCCATCATTTCTTACAGGGCAGCCATGTTTACCTATTTATTCAATGTCAGCTTATGGCTTTTTGCCCTTTTGTTTTGTGGAAAACTTCCTCATCCACTATCGTTTAGTACCTGTCCTGAGCCTAGACTTTGTTTTTAAATTAGTAAATAAACACCTGGTGCATTGCCACCAACTAATGCCGGCAGACGGGACGTGTAATCCAACATCCATCCAAGGGACTGCACACACATCGATGAATCACCCTGACTATGAAACACCTGGATGACGGAAACTCTACTGGTTCCTGTAGAAACCAATATAAACCGTGATTTCCAATAGACACCCATAGAAAAGTCCTACTGGTCTCTATTGGTTTCAATGGGATTTTCGACCTGGGTAACATTATCATCACGAGATTAAATAATGTTACGTTTGTGGGGGTAGAAGATGAAATACCATAGTGGAGGCAGGATTGTATAGACCGTGGACGGACCGATTGTAGCCGGCGAAGCCGGTGTTGTGAATAAACGCGTACGTATTATGTTGAAAAAACAGATTATGCTGGATCCCTTGGCTTGAGAATTCCGAAGCTGTGACGCACCAAATCGCTCAATGGAGGCCGCCATCTTGTGGATGCGGAAGTATGCATAACAAATTGAAAAAAGTTCAATAGGAGTTTGTTTCACCCGTCTTTGTTTGATTCACAATCGTATGCACCTCTAATTTGTAATTAAAATACTTTAAGACCAACCTCGGCCCGCACGGGCCTGGTTATCTTCAACGAAATTCGTCACCAAACACCGGAACCAATGAGATTCGAGCATTTGAAAAAATATTTCTAAAACCAAATCACTCAATGGAGGCCGCCATCATCCGGATGCAGAAGTATGCATAAAAAAATTGAGAAAAAGTTCAATAGGAGTTTGTTTCACCCGTCTTTGTTTGATTCACAATCTGATGCACCTCTAATGTGTAATTAAAATACTTTAAGACCAACCTCGTTATCTTCAACGAAAATCGTCACCAAACACCGGAACCAATGAGATTCGAGAATTTCAAAAATTATTTTAAAAAAGCTTATTACGCGTTTTGGAGGGTGAAAACGGCGTCAAATATTCTAAAATTGATGAAGAATTATTTTTTAGAAATCTCGCGGCCATAGGGGATAGTTTTTCACGGCCGGAAATATCCGACGTTGAGACGGAATTCACGGAATTAATGAAGAAGTAAATTTTATCAATTTTAATCTCATCCAGAATGCAAATGGTGTCATTTTAGGTCTGAATTTGCGAAATTTTGTGAGCTGACCAATCAGCGATCAGCTTAGGTCAGCCAATCAGCGCCATCGACACGGTTTGATTAACGACAGTCACACATTGCCATTGAAACGGCGCTATCGGCTGACCTGTCGGCACTGATCTTACTGCAAGCTAACTTGTTATGGTGGGGGAAGCCGCAGTGCCCAGAGAGAACCAGTCCTGACAGCGACTGAAGGTAGAAGACTACACACATACTGTGAAAACGTATGTTAAGCCCAGTTAAAATTTCTTAAAATAGGCCTTAAGCTAGCACATCGTATAGTTACTTCCTTAAGCTTCTTGAGACATTTATTGTATGTAGGTATTGGGGAGGACTGGCTGCTCTTCTCTTTTACCAAGTCTTACCAGGTACGGTACCAACTACCAACTACCTACTACCAACTACCGAAACTACTGATGCCATAGTGATGGGTAAAATAGTGGCAAGAGGCTTTGGCTTCGCCGGCTCATTGCGGCTTTGCAGTCGGGTACTAGTATAGCATGGACCATGAACACGTAGGAGGCATCTCGATGTATTTAAGCAGGGAAATCGGAGCTGTTTACATGTCTTCACAAGAGGGGTGAAGCTATGGTAATTAGATAGGGGTTAAGACTAGTTTTCCCCCAGTGTGTGACTGCCCTCTGTGGTTTTTCCCTATGTTTTTACAATTATAACAAGGCTGGCAATTAAAACCCTTGCACAACAACAACAACAATAATAACAACCGTCCATTAACCAACCATAACCAGCATAATTTCCGACAGAAGCCCGAACATTCTCGATCGACGGCTAAACCCCGCCTCCAAAGGTTCGTAACCGGCGGGCCATGCCCCAAGCCTCGTTATTGGTCGTGGAGACATGGGGAGATTTGATGGAGCTCGGGCATTGGACAGAGTGTGACATGAGGGCGAGAAGGTTCGAGCAGGAGGAAGAAGAGTCTCTCTTTCTCGGTCACTTTTGTCTCTGGCGGTCGCTTTTGTTTTGTGTGATCTTGTGAGAAGACGTTTCGGAGCTTTGTTGAACCTTTGCAACGTTGGAGGGTTGGGGGGTGTGTTGGACTGTGGTGTTTTTTGGCGGTGCTGGAGTCGCGTTGCGCTTGGCAGTGGAAGTGAGGAAGGGCCATTTGACTGCTTTTTCACGCCTGGGCATTTTTGGCACCATTGTCAGGGTGTTTCTTGTGCGGGTAGCTGTGCGGGTTGCGGTGGCCTTCCAGCTCCCAAGCGCATTTTGGACCAGAGCTGAGTACCGGTCGACTCCATAAAACAGTTTATTTTATTTTATCTTTCCCCTTTGTTTGTCTTTGTGTCTGATTGGAGGATCCTCAAGTAGGAAATATTAGATTCACCTCCGCATTTATTTTATTCTTACATTTACTTTCATTAAATTCATTATTGTTGCATTTTATTTGTCATGTGTGTTTATTTGTTTGTGGGTCCGAGAATAAACCCATGTGGCTTCCGTTCAGGTAAGAGCTTTGTTTCCTTCACCAACGCGTGACGGACCAACCGCCAATTTCGGCTACGCGCCTCGGAATTAAGGACCGTCTGGCTATTGGTATTCATCAGCTTACGGACTTGACAATAATTATAACTCATATAATTGTCTCTTCTAGTAAGGTAATGGCAAACCACCTATCAAACCCCTTGTCAAGAGACTGCTTCTGTACCAACGACGCTCTGTCAAGAGTTTGGTGCGATGATGTTGGTGCTTAATTGTCTCTGGTAGATTAGCATAGCTGATATAAACTTGGCACCAATCATAAATTGAGTTGTTGTTTTATTGATCGATAAACCCAATAATGTCATATTTAAACATGAACGGCACTCGGTAGAGCACATACCTCCGCCAGAGCACATACCTCCGCCAGGCTGAACAGTTTGAGGGTGGGTGGTTTGAGGGTGGCTGAACAGTTACGTTTTGTATCCACTGATAGGCCGGATCTGGGTCCTGATCCGAACGAAAATCTAATCGGCTTGTTCTTGACACATAACCAACTCGTGCACCAAATTTTGTCACAATCTGTCCACAACTTTTTGAGATATCCTGCTATGTATCGTTTTTGGCCCTATCTCTCAATGGTGAAGAATCACTTTAAAAATTCTAGTAGCCGGGTCCAGATCTTCACCAAAATCGAATCATTTCGTGCTTGTCAGATACGCTACATCTCTGCCAAATTTCGTCCGAATCCGTCCACAACTTTTTGAGATATTTTGTTCACAAACAAACAGACAGACAGACAGGGGTGAAAACACAACCTCCATCCACCTTTGGTGGTGGAGGTAACAATGGGCATGTAACAATTTTACATAGGTATATGACTTATGGGTAGCTGGCGGATCATGGGTAGCTGGCGACTCAAGGGTAAATGGCGATTCATGGGTAGCTTGCGGTTCATGGGTAGCAGGTGACTCATGGGTAGCTTGCGGTTCATGAATACCTGGCGGCTCATGGGTCGCTTGCGGTTCATGGGTATCTGGCGGCTCATGGGTAGCAGGTGACTCATGGATATCTGGCGGCTCATGGGTAGCAGGTGACTCATGGGTAGCTTGCGGTTCATGGGTATCTGGCGGCTCATGGGTAGCAGGTGACTCATGGATATCTGGCGGCTCATGGGTAGCAGGTGACTCATGGAATATCTGGCGGCTCATGGGTAGCTGGTGACTCATGGGTAGCTGGCGGCTCATGGGTAGCTTGCGGTTCATGGGTAGCTGGTGGCTCATGGGTATCTGGTGGATCATGGGTAGCTGGCGACTCATGGGTAGCTTGTGGTTCATGGGTAGCTGGTGGCTCATGTGTAGCTTACGGCTCATGGGTAGCTTGCGGTTCATGGGTAGCTGGCGACTCATGGGTAGCTTACGGTTCATGGGTAGCTGGTGGCTCATGGGTAGCAGGTGACTCATGGGCAGCTTGCAGTTCATGGGTAGCTGGTGGCTCATGGGTATCTGGTGGATCATGGGTAGCTGGCAACTCATGGGTAGCTTGCGGTTCATGGGTAGCTTGCGGTTCATGGGTAGCTGGTGGCTCATGTGTAGCTGGTGGCTCATGGGTTGCTGGTGGCTCATGGGTAGCTGGTGGCTCATGGGTAGCTTGCAGTTCATGGGTAGCTGGTGGCTCATGGGTAGCTGGCGGTTCATGGGTAGCTGGCGGTTCATGGTTAGCTTGCAGTTCATGGGTAGCTGGTGGCTCATGGATAGCTGGTGGCTCATGGGTAGGTTGCGGTTCATGGATATATGGCGGCTACTATCCACATCCACTATAATAATCCATATCTTTTTGAAATACCCTGGTGTACCGTGTATTGTTTTTGGCCCCATCTTTCAATGGTAGCTTTCCCACGTGGTCCCTCTGTGCTGTCTTTCCCTCGCGGTCCCCCTGTGCTGTCTTTCCCTCGTGGTCCCCCTGTGCTGTCTTTCCCTTGTGGTCCCCCTGTGCTGTCTTTCCCTCGCGGTCCCTCTGTGCTGTCTTTCCCTCGTGGTCCCCCTGTGCTGTCTTTCCCTCGTGGTCCCCCTGTGCTGTCTTTCCCTCGTGGTCCCCCTGTACTGTCTTTCCCTCGTGGTCCCCCTGTGCTGTCTTTCCCTCGCGGTCCCCCTGTGCTGTCTTTCCCTCGCGGTCCCCCTGTGCTGTCTTTCCCTCGTGGTCCCCCTGTGCTGTCTTTCCCTCGTGGTCCCCCTGTGCTGTCTTTCCCTCGTGGTCCCCCTGTGCTGTCTTTCCCTCGTGGTCCCCCTGTGCTGTCTTTCCCTCATGGTCCCCCTGTGCTGTCTTTCCCTCGTGGCCCCCCTGTGCTGTCTTTCCCTCGCGGTCCCCCTGTACTGTCTTTCCCTCGCGGTTGTCAGCTCTTTCACGAGCCTCGATTCAGTATATAAATTAAAAAAAATGACGAAGAATCATTTAATATTTCAGTATCTGGATCTGGATCTTCACTAAAATGTAATCAATCCGTCATTGTCACACACGCAATATAATCAGACAGACAAGCAGACACTCCGTCTACCTTTGGCGACGGAGGTAATCATTATTACCAATGCACATTCTCAGGGTTTTACATCAATATCAGCCACCACAAAGAGTTAAATTGAAGGTCACGTGGTCTTCCTAAGACACTATTAACAATAAACCTGCTGCATTGAAGACTGACGACCAAGGTGCATTGTGGGTAACTTAGTCACTGCCTCCAAGACAGCGTATTGGTAATTATTGGGTAATGATTTTTGAAATGACCCGATTGAAAAATTTCGATTTTCTGTTTTTACGACTGACCATGTCGTTTGTTGCAGTTCCGTCATGTCGAACAACTCAAATCGCAATTCGCAAAGACACGCAGTTGTTCTGCCTCATGTCACCAGTCGATGCAATTCAGTTGCTGAGAGACCAAAGATCCCATGTCATGTGACCCTCACCGAATGCCCCCTGAGACAATTGGGATCTGCTCATTGGTGTTCAGACACCCTGGAAGGAGTAACGTTTGCTCCATTTGCATCTGCTTCTCTCATATTTTTGTGCATAAATCTAGGTCCATCGAGGAGCTAAACAACAAAAGGCAGCAGTTTCACAGACCGGTCGAGGATCGAAAGGAAAAACAGGGATAAAGACATTGCACGTGAGTGGATGAGTGGCAGAATGGGATGATGGACAGAACTCCTGGAGGACTGGATGGATGGGCACAAGATACCAGACGCAGAGAAGTCGGTTCCACAGATGAAAGAGTAGAGGGATGGAGGAATAGAGCTTAAATCGGGGGGCTGGAAGGGAGGGGACCTGGCATGGGATTTAGGGAGAACGTGTGTGACCCTGGCAAGCTGAGGTGGGAAGAGCGAAGCCAGAATTGAGGAGAAAGAAAAGTATAATAATCCTGCAGTGGACAGAGTGTGACGTGAGGGCGAGAAGGTTCGAGCAGGAGGAAGAAGAGTCTCTCTCTCGGTCACTTTTGTCTCTGGCGGTCTGTTTTGTTTTGTGTGACCTTTTGTTTCGGAGCTTTGCGGAATCTTTGCAACTTGACTCCTCCAACCTGCAGCGGGCGAAAAGCAGACATTTGGTCAAGGCCTCAAGCCGGCTGCCGAGAAAGGGCGACACCAAACACCCTTACATGTGGGCACCTCCAGGGGAGCAAGATGGAAAACTGCTGCACCAGCCCAGAGTGGGTACCCATACTCCATGATACTTCACATGAAGACCTGATCTTCCACACTTTAACAAAATGGACAATCGTTCAAGATTGCACACTGGCAATCACTACATTTTATTTATATGATCGAATAACTATTTAATTTCAATTGAATTATATAAATTTGAACACTGTATAACATCAGTCGGAACATGAATCGGAACAGGACCCCGCGGCTTAGCAGTAGATTGGCCCTGGATTTGGAGTTGGAAAATTGTATGGCATCTCGTCCCAAGTGCACACGCACATTCGCGGCCGAGCAATTGCTTCAGTATGTCTGGCAGTCAAACAAAATTTTAAACCATTGCAAACAGGAAACGTACTGATTTTGGGGATGTCATAAAGGACACAAACGACAGGCACAAAGTAATTTCACGTGTTAAATAAGGTGGTGTAAAAGTGGGTACGTCATCGGTGCTGAACTTCCGATTCAATGCTCTTTTATGCCTCCGCCACCGAAGGTGGCCGGAGGAATTATGTTTTTGGGTTGTCCGTCCGTCCGTACGGGCTAAACCTCGTTTTTCTCAGCAACACCATGCCCGATTGAGACAAAACTTTCAGGGTAGGAGTGACATCCATGCAGAATGTTTTTTTAATGACAATTGTGACGTCATAGGTCACGTGGCCGTCATAAGTCTTTGATTAAACACAAATAATAATAAAAAAAATTCAAAGAAACCGCTGAATGGAAAAATTTGAAACTTGGCAAATTGTCAAGTAATCCCCATGGGGAACAAAAGCATGATAATGATGACATCATAGGTGAAGTGGTATACCAGCCAAAAATGTTTTAAAATCTTAAATTTATGACATCATAGGTCACATGGTTTGGCAGCCATATTGGATTTAACCTAAAACCTTTAAAAATCGTCTTCTCCCAAACCACCAAATCGATTGACTCGAAACTTTGTGTGTCGTTGACTAGGCATGGTGATTAAAAGATGATCACGAAAACATCATTGGTCACATGGTGTGGCAGCCATATTGGATTGAAGGAAAATATTAAATAATTATATCTCTGAAACCGCTTACCCTATTGATGCGAAAGTTTACCAGTCATCTGACGGCATTGTGGCATATAGTTTGAAAATGATGATGTCGTAGGTCACGTGATTTGGCAGCCATCTTGGATAGAAAAACGAACCTTATCCAATCAACACGAAACTTCACAAACGTGATCCCCTACCCATACATATGCAGCGTGCACATTTTTGATGTCACATGTCATGTGGTTTGGCAGCCATATAAGCTTGAAAGTCGATATTTAAAAAAAAATCCCTTCTCTGAAAACCGCTTCACACAGCTGAAGGGATTTAAATCAGGCGTGTTTATTTTTAGGACAGTGAACGAGGGTATCTACCCGTTGTCATGGGCAGGGACTACGTGCGGAGACATATTGGCGAAACAGTCACATTGCTCTAGTTGTTTTTACAGCCTTTAAAAAACCTTTCATTTCAATTGAATGATATATTCGAACACAGTAGAACTCAAATAGCCTTGCTTGCACTTTCCAAAAACCTTCAGTTTAGCTTTACTTGGGCAAAATGATATTCCATCTTGACCAATTAAATTTATTGAGGCAAAAATGGCGGCTCTTCGTGATGCAACGATGGAGATCTCTGTTTAGTGCATCTTTTTCTCAAAGATTGCTCCAAAATCGTGGCAGTTTCTCTAATTAGATATGGCAGGAGGTTCAGCTTTGGACTGTTCCCTTTGACTTGTCGGCTTTGTGTGGTTAGTTACCATCGCAACAGTTATTCAAAGTTCATGTAATGCAAATGTAGATCGTGCTTGGAAACGCAAAGCTAGAGTAGAAAAGACCCTTGGCATGTCCTTTATATCAAGACTGCGTGGGTTTTTTTAATTTATTATTATTATTATTGTTATTATTTTTTGTATACAGAATCGAGGCTCGTGTAAGAGCTAACAATTGAACATGAAAACATGCACAGATACATAAAACAAACAATGAAGGGAGCGGGAGAAAAGAGGGAGCGAGAGAAGGAAGCACACAAGCACAACAACAGAAGAGAACAAGGACGTCAGTAGATCTGTGGAAGGGGGAGGGCTGGGGAGGAGGAAGGAGTACACGGTATCTATCTATAATTCCAGTAATCTCTGTGTGTATGTGTGTGTGTATGTGTGTGTGTGTGTATGTGTGTGTGTATGTGTGTGTGTGTGTATGTGTGTGTGTCTGTGTGTCTGTGACCGCTGTTTCTCGACAACCACGGGTCCGATATACTTGAAACTTGCCAGGTATATTGCTGGGGACCTGAGGATGTGCCTTTTCAAGGTTTCATATTAATCGGAGAAGTAGTTACCGAGCTATGGCGATTTCTTTACCAAACTCCGCAAGCCGTTCGCTTTGGACCAAACCATTTCATGTAAATAGAGGGGGGGGGGGGGGGGGGGGATTGTCACCGTACTCGCAAGCCGTTCGCTTTGGACCAAACCATTTCATGTAAATAGAGGGGGGGGATTGTCACCGTACTCGCAAGCCGTTCGCTTTGGCTTTGCGAATGGACCAAACCATTTCATGTAAATAGAGGGGGGGGGGGGGATTGCCACCGTACTCGCAAGCCGTTCGCTTTGGCTTTGCGAATGGACCAAACCATTTCATGTAAATAGAGGGGGGGGGGATATAATTTTAGATATATATATAGTACGGGCATGCCCTAGTAAAGCAAATGAACACTACTAGGTATTTCAGGAAAGAAGTCGGCATTTCAAAAAAGTGGATCTGGGGTGAGTTAACGGGGGTACAAAAGATCGAGGCTTTGGATTGGAGAAGATAAGAGATGGTGGTGAACAGCTGTTTTAAAGACCTGGAGGGAAGAGTGGGATTGAAGAGAGTGAGGGAGTTTGTTCCAGAGGTGGGAGAAAAGCGGAATGAAGGAGTGAAGGTGAGCAGAGAGTCTTGATTTTGGCAGTTTAACCATAAGAGGGTTGCAGGCAGATCTTGTGCGACCTGTAGGAATATTTGGGGGACAGAGCCCAGAGAGAGCTGGGGGAGCAAGGCCGGAGAGGAGTCGGTAGAAGACGGAAAGACCACCAACCTGCCTGCGGTGATTAAGTGAAAGGCCCTCGGAGATAGCGTCATCGCGGGAGATTCCAATGATTCTGAACGCTTTGGTTAAAACAGCGTGAAGACGAGCTAGGTGTGAGGCAGGAGCACCAGCCCAGAGGAGAGAGCAGTACTCCATTGAGCTGCGGATGAAAGCCTTGTATGTGGTGAGGAGCTCAAGTGTGCCAAGGAAGGACTTCGCACGACGGAGGATGCCCAGCCGGCGACTGGCTTTTGGAGGCCAGCTTGCTAATGTGGTTTTCCCAGGAAAGATCATGGCACATCGTGAGACCCAAAAGCTTGAGTGACAGAACTTCTTGGAGAGGATTATTCAGAAAGTAGATGGGAGGGTTGTCCAGTCGGTCTTTCCGGAGAGACATCGTAAGAGTGTGAGAATTGTCAGGATTGAAAGACATGTTCCACTTGTTTACCCAGTCTGTGATTTTGTCCAGGTCTGCAGAGAGTGAGGAGGCTGCAGACTGCCGATCTGAGGGATGAGGAATGGAGCGGCAGAGATTGGAGTCAGCAGCAAAGAGATAGAGAGGATTTTCAAGAGAGTCAGAGAGATCATTGATGAAGACCAGAAAAAGCACAGGGCCCAGAACACTGCCTTGGGGAACTCCAGCCTGAGCAGGAAGAGGAGATGAGAGAAACCCATTCAGGGCCACACGTTGACTACGACTAGAGAGGAGGTCCGCCAGCCATGCGTGGAGATTTCCATGGATACCAAAGGAGGAGAGTTTGGTGAGCAGAGCGGGGTGCCAGACCATATCGAAGGCACGTGATATGTCGAGGGAGACAGCTCTAATTTCCTGTTTGGCATTGAGGACCTCCATCCATTGTTGAGACAGCAGAAGCAGCACGTCCACAGTAGAGTGACCTGGTCTGAAACCAAATTGATGATCAGAGATCAAGCCATTGGAGAAGAGGAAAGATTTCATATCCGAAGCAATGATGGATTCCAGGACTTTGCTGATAATTGGGAGAACGCTGATTGGTCTGTAGTTGCTAGGATCTGTTTTTGCACCTTTTTTGTGTAAAGCGGTGATGTTGGCTGATTTCCAAGCAGATGGCAGTTGACCTTGAGCAAAAGAGAGGGTGAAGAGAACAGAGAGAGGGAGTGAAAGAGCGGAAGAACAGGATTTTAGGACCCTTGGGCTGATGCCGTCAGGTCCAGTTGCAGAATCAGAGTCGAGGGTTGACAGAAACTTTTCCACCTTGTCAGGAGGAAAGGAAACGGAGTCCAGGAGCAGCTGGGTACGACTGGGTATGGTGGGTACAGAGAGGGATGGGTTTGGGACACAAGATTTACAGGCAAACACAGAGTTGAGGCATTCAGCTTTTTCATGTGCGGAGTCAGCTGTGTAGCCGTTTGAGGTAAGGGAGGGGATGGAGGGGGAACAAACACCAGAAACAGATTTGACCAGGCGCCACCACGATTTGGAAGAGGGAGACAGATAAGAGAGTTCGGTCTTGAGAACGGATAGATATTGTTTCCTGGCTCTCCTGAGGGTGGACACTTGTTTCGGGCTTTGTGAAAGGAAATGAGACTTCCTTCCATTGGATTTGCTTTCCAGGAGAGGAAGGCAAGTTGTTTCTGGGCAACAGCCTCACCACAAGATTCCGTGTACCATGGACGGGAGGAGGGGTATGGCAATTGAAGACGAGATGGGATAAATCTGTGCATGAGAGAGAGCAATTTACTTTGGAAGAATTCCCAGGATGAGTTGATGTCAGAGGTGGTAGAGATGGGAGACCAGTCCTGATGATTGATGGCTGCTTGAAGACCGTGCCAGTTGGCCCGAGTGAAATGCCAGACTCGTCGACGCTGAGCAGGCTCCCTGAGAATGGTCAGAGAGATGTCCACTTTAACAAGCACATGATCAGATGAGCCAATTGGAGCAGAAAAAGAGCAGCAGACATTTTCAGGGAAGTTAGTCATAACCAAGTCCAGAAGAGAAGATGCTCCGTTGACTGAGATCCGGGTCGGGAAATTGACAGATTGTGTCAGTCCCAGTGAGTCGCAGAGAGAGGTACCCACACCCAGCCAACTGGCATGGTGACAATTGAAATCACCACATATGAGGAAGAGAGAGTTGGGATGAGTTGATAGAAGTTGGTCCATATTATCAGACAGCGAGATGTAGATGGAGTCATCACTGTTTGGTGGACGGTACAACACACATGCAATTCTGACAACTCCTCAACAAAAACTCCTTCATCCTCCCTGCTCTCAAACCCCAAGGCTTCACCCTTCCCCTCCCAACCCTAAGGCATCAATCCCCTCCACATGCTCAAGTCTTAAACCCCCTGCCTGCACCCACCAAAAGTCCTTAACACCTAAACCCCAAAGCCTCAACCTCCCCCTTCCAAGCTATCCCACCTCTACTCTCACCCTCCTCCGGCTCGTAAAGGCAAATGGTCATTCCCACGTCAAAGCAGCAGAATATTGAATGCTTTCTGCTCCCCTGACATATTCTATCATCGTCTTCACAGAAACCTGTCAGTTTCCCGCCTGTTTCACTCACAATTTCAAGAGAAAATAGTCAGAAATAATAGCAAACCTGCGTAGCCGCTACTTGAGCAAACTTGCATAACCGGCTAACCGCCGCAGTAAAAGCCCTGCTTGAGAGAAAGGGTTGTAAACGGTACATTCTAAAGTTCTACAGGGTTGCTAAAATGGCGGCCGTCGTATAATGATTGTGGGCGGAGTCAGGCGAACTGTGTAACCAATGGGTGGAACTCGAATGGATGCACGCACGACTACTTCTTTTAGTTTTATCTATCTATAATTCCAGTAATCTCTGTGTGTATGTTTGTATGTTTGTATGTTTGTATGTTTGTATGTTTGTCTGTGACTGCTGTTTCTCGACAACCACGGGTCCGATATACTTGAAACTTGCCAGGTATATTGCTGGGGACCCGAGGATGTGCCTTTTCAAGGTTTCATATTAATCGGACAAGTAGTTACCGAGCTATGGCGATTTCTTTACCAAACTCCGCAAGCCGTTCGCTTTGGACCAAACCATTGCATGTAAATAGAGGGGGGGGGGGATTGTCACCGTACTCGCAAGCCGTTCGCGCATGCCCTAGTATATAAAACTTCATTAAAATGAATGACTTTATCATTTTACTAGCAGAAGTACCCGGCGTTGCCGGGCGGGGGAAGGGAGGGGAACGGGGGGGGGGGCAGGGGGAGGAGAGGGAGGAGAGGGGAGGGGAAGGGAACGGGGGGAGGGGGAGGGGAGGGGTAAGGAGGGGGGAAGGTGGGGAGAGGGGGAAGGGGGGAGGGGAGAAGGGGAGGGGAGGGGGGAGGCAGGAGAGGAAGGGGAGTGGCTCACGTTTCTGAGTTAAGTGTGATGCCGATCAGGAAGAAGAAGAAGCCATACCACCAAATTCGTACACTTCCGGAATTGTTTGATTTATTTGTATTCAAATGTCTGGTAATTGTTTTGTATTTATTTATGCGAATGTGTACTTGTATATAACTGTCATTCATTTAAAAAGGCTTCGGCACTATCGAGCGATTTTTTTTTTTAACTCCAAAAAACGAACTTTTTTTTTCAATTTATTATTATTATTTTGCCTAAAACACTCCCAGGCACTCACTGATGAACCTCTGAAAGTTTGATGAAGATCCGTTCAGCCATCTCTGAATAAAACGCGGACACACCCAGACAACTCGCGTTTATATATATATATAAATCGGGATTTAAATTTAATTCAGAAATTGATCCAGACGTCTATTCTCTTTCAAACATTCAAACCGACAGAGGTAGTTATTTATCACAGCATCTGTAGAAGTTTCACCCTTTTACTCAACTCCGTTTCGCTGTTATTTGGTGGAGCAAAAAGTCAACTGAGCTTTATAGATACTAGGGCATGCCCGTACTATATATATATCTAAAAGTATATCCCCCCCCCCCCCCCCCTCTATTTACATGCAATGGTTTGGTCCAAAGCTAACGGCTTGCGAGTACGGTGACAACCCCCCCCCCTCTATTTACATGAAATGGTTTGGTCCAAAGCTAACGGCTAGCGGAGTTTGGTAAAGAAATCACCATAGCGTGCACAAATGCGCAGGAAAGCGAAAGAATCGCAAATTAGTTTTAATTAGTTTTAAAACATAGTTTAACGGCAACATAGCGGCAACATAGTTTGCCAACGTGAAATAAATGAATACGCTCTCAAATGTGCCAAAAAAAAAAAAAAACGCTACCCGTACGCTCTACCCCGCCCGTACGCCCGTAAACAAAAAAAACAACGCTCTTCGCTTCCGCCCTTCGCTCTGACTGAATTGGGAGAAATAATGCGCATAAGAAATCGAGAAATTATTATTTTCTCCGGAAGAAATCGAATTACGTACCGTAATGGCGCACGCGCTGGGCTCAGCATCAGCTCGCTCTCACATCGGCCACGCCTACGCAATAACGCGTTCTGTGATTGGATGCCGGAAGTGCAGTCCTCACTGTCCGGAAGGTCGTATATCGCAGTTACGATGAATCGCAAATTAGTTTTTATTAGTTTTATAATTAGTTTTAAAACATAGTTTAACGGCAACATAGTTTGCCGACGGGAAATAAATGAATACGCTCTCAAATGTGCCATCCGAGGCAGAGTGTGTTCGCCACGTTCGGCACACGTGATAGCTCGCTGCTCTCTGATTGGTTGAATCGTTTTTTGGACATAGCTCGGTAAGTACTTCTGCGATTAATTTAAAACCTTGAAAAGGCACATCCTCGGGTCCCCAGCAATATACCTGGCAAGTTTCAAGTATATCGGACCGGTAGTTGTCGAGAAACAGCGGTCACAGACATACAAACAAACAAACGTACAAACAAACATACACACAGAGATTACTGGAATTATAGATAGATTTAGATAGTATACGAGTGGGGTCACCCGTGGGAATCCCACGGACATGGAGGTGTATCGTTGCGATCGGTGCAGCCGATCCGTTTTGATCCGGCTGCGGTATGGCGATGCAGCCGTACCGCAGCCGTTTTTGCGGTACCCGGGACAATAACGTTAGGCGTTAGGAGTCCAAAAGCTTGAAAATGCTGGAGACCAAAGCTGAAATTGGAAAAACAATATAGCCTATTTTACTCCAGGGGGTCACAAGATTACCCACCCAAAATTTCGTTGCGATCGGTTCAGCAGTTTTTGCGGTACCTGGGAACGGACGGACGGACGGACGAACGAACGGACGGACAGACAGACAGACGGACGGACATTTGGTGAATTATAGTAAGATAAGTGATCTCTTCCAAAACACAGACCACTGCGTCTGAGCTGTCCGGCGTCTATAAGAAAATAAGGATGTCCTACTTTAGTGCAAACGATCAAACCTGAAATGGTTTCCTATGCGAAAAACTCTTCCTCACACAACAAAACCTCTTCTTTGAAACCTTGCCATAAACTACACCCTTCTTCAATCTACATTTCACACATTTTCACATCTCATCCATAAATTATGGCAAGGTCAAAACTCTAGGGACTGTTATAGAGGACTAAAAAAAAGTAAATTAATAATGATGGATATCACAAGAGATTTGGAAATCCCACTCTCCCCCAATTGTCTCTTCAAATTAAGCATTACGGTTTACCATTATGATTCACAATCCGTGTTATCAATGATGTAGCCTCATGTCCAAATGACAAGATGGAAAGCAATCCATGTTCAAAATGACGGAAGAGGCTATCTCTGTAGCCGATGAAAAAGGCAAAACCATCAATACATTCCGCATAATTTCTTTTCCCAGGATGAATAGAGATAAGTGTTGGAGTGCTGGTAGCGGGAGCTTTTGCTTTGCTCAGCTCCATGTAACTTGCACCTGGTTCCTCATGTGAGGGAATCTCCAGGGAAGACTTTTCACTGTACCTGATACCTGGTGTTAGCCTAATGGTTAGGGCAGTGGGCTTGCGATCCTAAGGTTCTGAGTTCGAATCCCGTTCAGCTGTTGAATTTATACCAGGTGGGGTTGACTCAGCCTGTGATTACAGGTGAACATACATACCTTCCGAGTCGGCGAAATGTAGTACCAGGGTACTGGGTCCTCTCTCGAGGAGGTTGGTGGCAGGATTTGTATTCCGGCCACCGTAAAAACATCTCATTCCTTAGCACACACAGTGGTGTGTGTCGGGATGGTGCTGAGGAGTCGCGGAAGGATGCAGCGACGTGCTGATTCAGCATACACTCCTATATATATATATATCTACCATGTCATAAAGGAGTATTCTGTTCTCGTGTCAAGAACCTGGTGGTACAATTGATTTAGTACTTTGATTAATATGGACAATGGAAATGAAGGAACAAATGGAAATGTAAATAAAACATATTCCATCTCTAAAAATGGATGGAGAAATGGAATATTACGAGTAATTAGAACATTATTCCTGTTGCTGTGTTTCGAAGTCTGCTTATTTCCTATGGGATGCTTTGCCATGTGATCCTGCATACGTTTTCAAATGATGTCATCAATACTTTAACTGTGCACCACTTGCATGTTTTATCCACAGAATTGCTCATACCACTGGTAGTTATCGAGTGATGTCAGCAAGAACCTCATGAAATGGTGTTGTTACTTCCGCCACCAAAGGTTAAAGGGGGGTATCTCAAAATGTTGTCGACGGATTTTTACGAAATTTTGTGGGCAGATTGAGTTTGTGACAAGGACCAAATGATTAGATTTTGGTGAAGATCCGAATCCGGATACTCTCACCTTTCAAGTGATTCTTCACCATTGAAAGATAGGGCCAAAACGATATTTAGCATGATGTTTCAAAATGTTGTGAATAGATTATGACAAAACTTGGTGGATGAGTTGGTTAAGTGAGAAGAACAAGCCGATTCAATTTTGGTTCACGTTCAAATCCAGATCCGGCCTATCAGTGGGATACAAAACATAAACTGTTCAGCCTGGCGGAGGTTTCTAGTTTTTATGTTTTCAGCAGTTAACTGGGCTGATGGGAAGGCCTAGAGGTACACAGACTCGCCTCTAACCTCTCTAGCCTGGGTTTGAATCCATACCCAGCTAGAAATTGTCATCCCGGTGTTTTGATGATGGTGCGAGCCATCACTTTCGACAAATCGCTTCCCTTGATTGGCTCACTAAGCGTTGTGCGTCGTGCAATGTCTGTAGAGGTAAAAATGGGTTGTGAGCAGGTGTCAGTAAAGGGGAAAAACCTGCACAGAGAAGCGATTAAAATGATAGAGGTGTGTGCTGTCCCTCTACCATTCTATTCCGATGAGCATCGTTGGCTGCAGGTGCAGTAAATGCAACGTGAATTCTGATGCACTGGCCAGGCCAGGTTGTCAATATGACGATGGCTTCTCTTGATGTCCAAAGTGGACACAGCTGTCTGCAGATGCTGCTCAGTGATGCATAAATTGGTGCCACCACTGACTTTCCTGGTCTTTTACTGGCAGGGTGATTCATCAATGTGTGTGCCGCCCCTCAGGTGGGGACGTTGAACGGGTGTCCCATCTGCCCGTATTAGTTGGTGGATGTTAAAGATCCCACGGGGTCCTTCGGGAGGAGTAGCCAAGCTTTCGCCGGTACCATGAACAGACTCCAAATTCTTGCCCTAACCTACAGAGGGCATTGCATCAGTCGCACAGCCTTGCCCTCAGCCAATGTTGCTACTCCGCAACCTTGTGCTGCGTACCCAAACAAAAGAAGAAGCGGTTAATTCAAACACTGATTGTGAATGTGTACTTTATTGATGGTTATTGTTTACATGATAATGAAGGCAACATTTAGAAGTTAATCCTTTGGTTATCCTTTACCTGATAGGTACACCAAGATGAAAACTGCGACCAATATCTACATTTTTAACCTCGCCCTGGCCGATGCCCTTGCTACGATCACACTACCCTTTCAAAGTGCCAATTACCTCCTGGGATCGTGGCCATTCGGAGGTCTCCTGTGCAAAGTGGTCGTCTCCATTGACTACTACAACATGTTCACCAGTATTTTCACTCTGACCATGATGAGTGTCGACCGTTACATAGCTATCTGCCATCCGGTCAAGGCCTTGGACTTCCGCACACCCGTAAAAGCAAAGCTCATCAATGTAGCCATCTGGCTCCTCTCTTCGACTATTTGCACTCCCGTCATGGTTATGGGAACTGCAACATTTGAGCACGGAGGTGAGCACATCCTTTTTGGACATTTTGTCTACTTATCTTTAAGAAAGTTATCAATCTTCTTTTTTTAGCTAAACTTAACCCAGGACAGCTTGACTCTATTTTTAAATGTACAATTTATCAAAAATTCTGCCATATTTGCTGCCAAAAAACCTTAAGGTCCTTTAATTGATGTGTTCAAGCAAATTAAGCCTGGCTTTTCTTCTGTCCTCCGCCTCCACTTCCTTCTCCTCTAGTCCAGTTGCCACCTATGATAAACCCTATGTGAACCCGGAAATTGTTGGTACTATGTTTTTTTTGGTGGATTTGTAAAGGTTAGGGGGTATATATGACAGAACCACCTCTTGCCGCTGCAGAAACTTTGGGGAACTTCCGTAATTTGCATAAATCCAAGATGGCCACCACCGACCTTGGTTCAAATAGAAAATCAGCAATAACTTTTGATAGAATCAAGCTAGAAGGATGATTTTGGTACCTACACATAGGTTTTCACACATGGCGGATGCAATGAAAGTGTCCATAAAAGTTTTTGATGTTGCTAGACAAACATAATCCAAGATGGCCGCTGTTTTGATTTGGCGAAATAGCTAATCGGCCATAACTTTTGATAGAATCATGCTAGAAGGTTGATTTTGGTATCTACCCATAGGTTTTCCCATATGGCAGAGGCAATGGAAGGCTCAAGTTATGGTCTTCTCCGCAAAGGTAATAAGGCCAACCTTGTGAAAACACTTGCGATCCTGTCGACCGAGCCAAGTCCCCCAGAAGAAATGATTGTTGATGCAGGACAGCTACTGTACCACATCGTCTGGCCCTGTGGTGGTACAGTATCTACAGTAGCTACAAGCATGGGGATCAGACTGCAGCCCTACAGTGGAATCCCAACGAAAGTGATCTTTGACCGCGATGGCAATATGTCAGCTAAGGATCATGAAAGGTCATGCCGTGCTGGTGGTGCTGGTGCTGGTACTTACAACCTCACACTCATGTCTCCTCTTCCTTAGCGAGATGTCATCCTTAATAGCAAGGCTAACACAAGACTTATCTCATGTCTACTTTGCACATACACACTGGGCGTGGATGTTCTGATGGTTGGAGAGGAGGAAGGACCGTTCAGCCATGATCAGGCAGATGTGTTGATGGTCAGCTACATGCTTCAGGCTGTTCATGGAGGGAAAAGGGTGATTCGCATAATCAGTGATGACACAGACGTTTTCATCATTCTGATATTCTGGGTTTGGAAGCTGGGGATCACTGCTTTGGTGCAGATGGAGAAGTGGGACGGGAGTGTGTTGCACATCAACCAAATTGCAACTGCTCTCAGAGATAAGAGCCTCCAGCTCCTTGGAATACATGTGGTGACAGGGTGTGACACAGTGTCGTATCCCTTCAACAAGGGAAAGATCACCGCCCTCAGCAAACTCCAAGAAGGAGACTTTCCAGGGCTTTACTCTGTCATCGGAGAGGAGACGGCTACACATGAAGACCTGCTGAAAACGGGTCAAGAGTTCTTCGCTGTACTATATGGTCAGCCAAAATGCACCAGCATGAACGCCGCCCGACATGCCATCTACACAAAGAATAAGGGTAAGCCACCCCTAGTGAAATCCCTCCCTCCCACAGATGAAAACTTGCTCCTTCATATGCTCAGATCGCACCATCAAACGATACTATGGAAAGCAGCAGACAAGCAGAACGCCCCTTCGCTCTGTATAACTAACTTCGGTTGGGAGATTCTCAACAGCATACCGTCTCCAGTAATCGCCAAAGGACCACCAGCACCTCCTGAGTTAATGAAAGTCATAAGCTGTCAGTGCAAAGCCACAGGAAATGCTTGCGCACAAGCAAACTGCAGCTGCTTTGGGGCAGGCCTGTCCTGCACAACCTACTGTCATTGTGAGGGTTCAATAGATTCGTGCCATAACCCAATGACGAAACATGAGGAAGATGCCACAATGAATGGTGAAGAAGAGGATGACACCAATGATGACAACGATATAGGGCTAGTGGATCCTGGTCTTGGTCGTCTCGAGTACTAGACAAATATACTCAAGATGACATGATGTGCTAGTTTTAGAAAGACGTGCGGTGTGCTACATATTAGCGCATTGTTACAGATACAAATGTACCCTGATATGCACAAAGATGATTGATGTATAAGTATAGTTGATAGTGGGAGTGCAAGGTTGTGTGTTTAAAATGGTTTATTGAGATGTTGTGAATTATTTTATTGTAATTAATATGTGTTCGTGGACCCAACAAGGTTATTATTTAAAAATGTAATAAACATTTTGGATGTCATATTGTTTTCGTGTTTCGAAATCTGATTCCTACCAAGTGTCAATTGCGACCATCTTGGATTTGAGTTGACTAGCAAGGGCCTAGCAACATGAAAACCATAATTTGAGCCTTCCATTGCCTCTGCCATCTGGGAAAACCTATGGGTAGATACCAAAATCAAACTTCTAGCATGATGCTATCAAAAGATGGCCGATAAGCTATTTAGCCACATCAAACCAGTGGCCATCTTGGATTATGGTTGTCTAGCAACGTCAAAAAACTTTTTTGACACTTTCATTGCATCCGCCATGTGTGAAAACCTATGTGTAGGTACCAAAATCATCCTTCTAGTTTGATTCGATCAAAAGTTATTGCTGATTTTCTATTTGAACCAAGGTCGGTGGTGGCCATCTTGGATTTATGCAAATAACGGAAATTCCCCAAAGTTGCTGCAGCGGCAAGAGGTGGTTCTGTCATATATACCCCTTAACCATTACTAATCCACCAAAAAACCTTATAGTACTGACAATTTCCGGGTTTCATGTCCTGGCAACTGGACTACTCACCTTCCATCTCCTTCCCCTTGTCCCCATCTATATATACTAGGGCATGCCCGTACTATATATAAGCTAGGACGTGCCCGTACGTGGGTGCCCGTTCCTTGCCAAAAAAAAAAAAAAAAAAAATTTGTGTCGGGGTGTGTGTGTGTAAACATCCTAGGGCGTGCCCGTACGTGGGTGCAAAAAAACATGCGTGCAAACAACAACAACAAAAAAAAACTTTGAAACCACGTGGCAGTAACGACCACAGAACCCCCCCCCCCCTCTATTTACATGAATGGTTTGGTCCATTCGCAACGACCACAGAACCCCCCCCCCCCCCCCTCTATTTACATGCAATGGTTTGGTCCATTCGCAACGCCAAAGCGAACGGCGAACGGCTAAATCGCCATAGCTCGGTAAGTACTTGTCCGATTAATTTCAAACCTTGAAAAGGCACATCCTCGGGTCCCCAGCAATATACCTGGCAAGTTTAAAGTATATCGGACCCGTGGTTGTCGAGAAACAGCGGTCACAGACAAACATACAAACACACATACACACATACACACATACACACAGAGATTAATGGAATTATAGATAGACTAGGGCATGCCCGTACTATATATAAGCTAGGACGTGCCCGTACGTGGGTGCCCGTTCCTTGCCAAAAAAAAAAAAAAAAAAAATTTGTGTCGGGGTGTGTGTGTGTAAACATCCTAGGGCGTGCCCGTACGTGGGTGCAAAAAAACATGCGTGAAAACAACAACAAAAAAAAACTTTGAAACCACGTGGCAGTAACGACCACAGAACCCCCCCCCCCCTCTATTTACATGAATGGTTTGGTCCATTCGCAACGACCACAGAACCCCCCCCCTCTATTTACATGCAATGGTTTGGTCCATTCGCAACGCCAAAGCGAACGGCGAACGGCTAAATCGCCATAGCTCGGTAAGTACTTGTCCGATTAATTTCAAACCTTGAAAAGGCACATCCTCGGGTCCCCAGCAATATACCTGGCAAGTTTAAAGTATATCGGACCCGTGGTTGTCGAGAAACAGCGGTCACAGACAAACATACAAACACACATACACACATACACACAGAGATTAATGGAATTATAGATAGACTAGGGCATGCCCGTACTATATATAAGCTAGGACGTGCCCGTACGTGGGTGCCCGTTCCTTGCCAAAAAAAAAAAAAAAAAAAATTTGTGTAGGGGTGTGTGTGTGTAAACATCCTAGGGCGTGCCCGTACGTGGGTGCAAAAAAACATGCGTGCAAACAACAACAACAAAAAAAAACTTTGAAACCACGTGGCAGTAACGACCACAGAACCCCCCCCCCCCCTCTATTTACATGAATGGTTTGGTCCATTCGCAACGACCACAGAACCACCCCCCTCTATTTACATGCAATGGTTTGGTCCATTCGCAACGCCAAAGCGAACGGCGAACGGCTAAATCGCCATAGCTCGGTAAGTACTTGTCCGATTAATTTCAAACCTTGAAAAGGCACATCCTCGGGTCCCCAGCAATATACCTGGCAAGTTTAAAGTATATCGGACCCGTGGTTGTCGAGAAACAGCGGTCACAGACAAACATACAAACACACATACACACATACACACATACACACATACACACAGAGATTAATGGAATTATAGATAGACTAGGGCATGCCCGTACTATATATAAGCTAGGACGTGCCCGTACGTGGGTGCCCGTTCCTTGCCAAAAAAAAAAAAAAAAAAAAATTTGTGTAGGGGTGTGTGTGTGTAAACATCCTAGGGCGTGCCCGTACGTGGGTGCAAAAAAACATGCGTGCAAACAACAACAACAAAAAAAAACTTTGAAACCACGTGGCAGTAACGACCACAGAACCCCCCCCCCCCCCTCTATTTACATGAATGGTTTGGTCCATTCGCAACGACCACAGAACCCCCCCCTCTATTTACATGCAATGGTTTGGTCCAAAGCGAACGGCTTGCAGTGTTTGGTAAAGAAATCGCCATAGCTCGGTAACTACTTCTCCGATTAATATGAAACCTTGAAAAGGCACATCCTCGGGTCCCCAGCAATATACCTGGCAAGTTTCAAGTATATCGGACCGGTAGTTGTCGAGAAACAGCGGTCACAGACAAACATACACACATACAAACACACATACAAACACACATACAAACACACATACACACATACACACAGAGATTAATGGAATTATAGATAGATAAAACACAGTTTGTGTGTGTGTGTGTGTGTAATGTTACCGATAGACTCCTAAACGGAGAGGCTCACGAACTTGATATTTGGCACAAACATGGCCATTGAGCCTGGTAAGAACATGGCCGACCTAAAAATTGATTTCATAATATTTTTAAACCATATTTTTACCTCCGCGCATTTCAGCGAGGAATATTATGACCGGAATGGCAGAGCAGCGTGCTGATTCGCTCAGAGCGATCACGTGATGTTCCAACTTTGCCGCCATAATCTTACAGTTATGCGTTCGCACGTAATTCAGTTTTTTCACATTTCAGCGAGGAACATTGCCATTCACACCACATAGGTTTTTTTTCACTTTCATCTGATATTTGTGATTTATTTCAAACAAACTGTATTTCCCATCTACACGGCCATGTATTCCTATTAACGTTATGTAAAGTACATAAATTGTGTGGATTACATCATTTGTGGATGTGATCAATTGCCAGTAACCATCTATATCCCTCCCCTCCCCTTCCCTCCTCCCCCTCCCTCCCGCTCCCCCTCCCTTTTCTCCCCTCCCTCCCCCTACCCTTCCCCCTCCCTTCCCCCTCCACCATACCCTCTCCCCTTCCCCCCTCCCCTCCCCTCCCCTCCCCTCCCTTCCCCTCCCCCTCCCCTCTCCCTCCCTTTCCCCCTCCCCCCTCCCCCTCTTCTCCCCTCCCCCCTCTCCCCCCCGTTCCCTCCGCTCCCCTCCCCCCTCCCACCCCACCCCCTTCCCTTCCCCCTCCTCATCCCCCCCTCTTCTCCCCTCTCCCCCTCCCCATCCCCTCCTCTTTTCCCCTCTCCCCCTCCCCCTCCCCCCTCCCCCTCTTCTCCCCCTCCCCCTCTTCTCCCCCTCCACCTCTTCTCCCCCTCCCCCTCTTCTCCCCCTCCCCCTCTTCTCCCCTCTCCCCTCCCCCTCCCCCTCTTCTCCCTTCCCCCCCTCTTCTCCCCTCCCCCCCGTTCCCCTCCCCCCCCCTCCCCCGCCCGGCAATGCCGGGTACTTCTGCTAGTCACTTATAATTTTATGTAATCGGACCAAGAGACTGTGTGAAAGCCCCTTCCTCTACTTAGACTCACAATTACGAGGCAGTTCAATAAGTGGAAACTGCTTGTTCACCTGAGATAGCTCACTATATGGCAGTGAGCAGACATTTCCTGATCTCTGACGATCTTTCCACAGCTTAAAATAACAACTCTACAATAGTGAGGCTCATGGAAAGGCAAGGTTAGGTTGATAGTGTGGTACCAGGGTAACAGCTGGAAACAATGAACGAATAGGAAAGGAAAGGCGAGAGAAAGAGAGGAAACCCTGGAATCTGTAAATAAGAGCATCGGATAGGAGAGGGTTAATTGGTGTAATAAAGACCATGGGTCAGGATGGAGGGTGACACGAAATGGCAGTGCACTGCCTACTTGAAGCGCTGAAGGGAAGCCTGAGACAGAACAACCTCTGGAAGGTAGTCCTCTGGAGGGAAGCATGAGACAGAACAACCTCTGGAAGGTAGTTCCATAGATGGGAACAATGAAGAATTAAGGAGTTGAGGTGTGTGGTCAACCTGGGTTTTGGAAGGTTAACCAGGAGGGAGTTGCTGGAACAACACTGCATCCTCTTGTTGTTGTGGAGGGTCAGGAACTGACAACAGAGCGACCAATGTTAGAGAATAGACAGTCGGAAACAGAGACCACTGACCTGCTTTTGATGTGAGAGTTGCAGGTGTTTTGCTTCGGCCTCGTTACGGGAGATTCCAATAGTTTTGAGAGCTTTAGATTCCACAAAATCCTGGAGAAATTAATGTGGTGATTGAGCTTCCGCACGCCAACTGCAATATGATGGAAATCCCGACCATGTGTAGATCAACCCCGGCCATGCTCGCCAAGCTGCAGGCCATGTAGCAACGACTGGATGTGACCTTCCGGTTGTGGCCAGCCAATGTTGAGCAGCTGGTCACAAACCCGGAAGATCACCTGTTTCTGCAGTCGATGAAGACTGACAGCATTGCATCTTTCGGCACCTATGACAATGTCCTGTCGTATCAAAATCCATAACATGGCTTTGTCCCCCTTTTGGAGGAAGACCCTCTTGTGAGCAGCCCCTTCGTGCTCCTATGGTTGGCGGCGAGTGCCCTGGAAGCATTGACAGAAGGAGAGTGGCAATTCTGTGTGGGAAAATTGCATGCTCAGTCAGGTTCGCCCAGATAGCTCAGATGGCAGAGCAATGGTATGATTCACCAGAGGACCTGGGTTCGATTCTTGGTCTGGGCGTGTAATAATTCCCACATATATCAATTTAAATAATTATAAATTGCTCAAGGCTCCCCCCCCCCCCCCCCCTACCCAACTCTGGCTTGTCACACTGGAATCTGGTCCTTTAGCGACCCTCGGTTAAATGGTACTGCTTCAAAATCACTCCTACCAACTGCTCGAAATTAACAGCTGCCACATCTAACGACCTGAAGTACACATCATTCGGTTAACAAAGCACAGAGGGAAGTGGTCCATCATGCCCTGTTCCACCCGTTGTTAGTCGCAAAATGTGAAAATGTTCTTCCCAGCTTTTCGAGAATATTTTTCTCGCCCTCTCTTCTGAACACACTGGGCCCCTTTTGCTTGAGGATGAACCCTGCGGAAGTTTCTCCCAGCCTTTGAGATGCGCACTCCGAAGAGTTGCACCACCAACGACAGGTGAAAGAAACCCGCTCCATCTCCACCATTGCAGGCACACTCGACATCGCTAGTGGACCGACCAAACCCATCATGAGCCCCCAATTGTCAAAAAATCCTAACGTTCTTTATTCATACAATCAATGTCCAACTGACAGACGGATGAGGTCCAAATGTGGAAAGCACAAGCGATGCACGCAGCACTCCAGCACCGCGTTGTGCACAAGACAACTGATGATTGGCTTATCTTTGCCCCTCCATCTCTCTCTCTCTCTCTCTCTCTCTCTCTCTCTCTCTCTCTCTCTCTCTCTCTCTCTCTCTCTATCTCTATCTCTATCTCTATCTCTCTCTCTCTCTCTCTATCTCTATCTCTATCTCTATCTCTATCTCTATCTCTCTCTATCTCTCTCTATCTCTCTCTATCTCTATCTCTCTCTATCTCTCTCTCTCTCTCTGTCTCTCCTACTATTTAAATTTTACAGGAGGAAGACCTTTACCACCCTCTGCAGCCTACCCACCAGTACTAAGCTGTTCTGTAGCCAGATGCTGCTAAGAAATTGCTCGTTCACCCAAGATAGTTCACTATCCGGCAGTAACCAGAATTTTCCTGAACGCTCTCATTATTGATCACCATTGGTCCTATGCTGGAGATGCATCTTGATGTGAGATTGGAGACATGCAAACAGCATCTTGGGATGGCTTGTTTTATGTTCCCATATGAATCACTCCCTCATGATGCTGGGATCGCAGTTTCAAATACGTATATACAAGTACTGAATGTGTCTGCTTATTGCCAACTAATATCTTAGTAATTCATGCGTAAGTACACTCGTGTGTCCTAATGTCTTTGTCCTGCATGTGATTTATGTACAATCTCCTCCATGAGCATTTTAAAACAAGGAAATTCAATAGAAGAGGAAGCCATTAGGCCCATGCGATGGCTGTCAACCTATTGCTTATCTGTGCTAATATCCTCTTTTTTTTCAATGCTGATCATCAAGCAAGGAAGCAGTCCGACCATTTTTAAGTCTTTGGTATAACTTGGTCTGGATGGGATTCAAACCGGCGATCTCACAGACTTGGATCGAACACTCTGTAGCAATTACGCCACCGAACCTTGGATCGATGTAATAAACATAACAGCTTTCTAGGTCATTTTGGACCGGTTCCTCTTCACCTCATTAGTCATGAGACTCATGAGTCAAGACATGTCACAAGGCCCTAAAGTTCTTTACCCGATTAATCTAAAATGATAGGTCGGTGAACTCTAAATATGAGGGTTTTTTTTTTTTGGTTTTTTTGTATACAAGATCGAGGCTCGTGAAAGAGCGAACATTAATCACACAGAAAGACAAACAGACACATAAAACATATAACATCGGGAGCGGTAGACAAGATGGGGAGAGAGGGGGAAGGACACAAACACAACATTTGAGAGCAGGGACCGAGAGACATGGAGACATCGAGAGATCTGAGAGAGGGCGAGGGCTTTGGGGGGGGGGGCATGGGAAGGGGGCGGTGGGAGAGGTATAAAACATATGGACTTTTTTATTATTTCAAAGTCCAAGCAAAGCAGTAAACTCAAATCTCTGATGTGACTCGGTACACAATTAAGCACTTCTTGACTGGCTGTTCTTCCTCCTCTCCCCAAATCCCCTCCTGTTGACTGGCTGTTCTTCCTCCTCTCCCCCATATCCCTCCCTTTTGCCTGGCTGTTCTTCCTCCTCTCCCCAAATCCCCTCCTGTTGACTGGCTGTTCTTCCTCCTCTCCCCCATATCCCTCCCTTTTGCCTGGCTGTTCTTCTCCCTCCTCCCATATCCCCTCCTGTTGACTGGCTGTTCTTCCTCCTCTCCCCCATATCCCTCCCTTTTGCCTGGCTGTTCTTCTCCCTCCTCCCATATCCCCTCCTGTTGACTGGCTGTTCTTCTTCCTCTCGCCATATCCCTTCCTTTTGCCTGGCTGTTCTTCTCCCTCCTCCCATATCCCCTCCTGTTGACTGGCTGTTCTTCCTCCTCTCCCCCATATCCCTCCCTTTTGCCTGGCTGTTCTTCTCCCTCCTCCCATATCCCCTCCTGTTGACTGGCTGTTCTTCTTCCTCTCGCCATATCCCTTCCTTTTGCCTGGCTGTTCTTCTCCCTCCTCCCATATCCCCTCCTGTTGACTGGCTGTTCTTCTTCCTCTCGCCATATCCCTTCCTTTTGCCTGGCTGTTCTTCTCCTTCCTCCCATATCCCCTCCTGTTGACCTGCTGTTCTTCTTCCTCTCGCCATATCCCTTCCTTTTGCCTGGCTGTTCCTCTTCATCTTCACATATCCCTTCCTTTTGCCTGGCTGTTCCTCTTCATCTTCACATATCCCTTCCTTTTGCCTGGCTGTTCTTCTTCCTCTCCCCATATCCCTTCCTTTTGCCTAGCTGTTCCTCTTCATCTTCACATATCCCTTCCTTTTGCCTGGCTGTTCCTCTTCATCTTCACATATCCCTTCCTTTTGCCTGGCTGTTCTTCTTCCTCTCCCCATATCCCTTCCTTTTGCCTGGCTGTTCCTCTTCATCTTCACATATCCCTTCCTTTTGCCTGGCTGTTCTTCATCCTCTCCCCATATCCCTTCCTTTTGACTGGCTGTTCTTCCTCCTCTCCTCATATCCCTTCCTTTTGCCTGGCTGTTCCTCTTCATCTTCACATATCCCTTCCTTTTGCCTGGCTGTTCCTCTTCATCTTCACATAGCCCTTCCTTTTGCCTGGCTGTTCTTCCTCCTCTCTCCATATCCCTTCCTGTTGCCTGGCTGTTCTTCCTCCTCTCCTCATATCCCTTCCTTTTGCCTGGCTGTTCTTCATCCTCTCCCCATATCCCTTCCTTTTGACTGGCTGTTCTTCCTCCTCTCCCCATATCCCTTCCTTTTGCCTGGCTGTTCTTCCTCCTCTCCTCATATCCCTTCCTTTTGCCTGGCTGTTCTTCCTCCTCTCCCCATATCCCTTCCTGTTGGCTGGCTGTTCTTCCTCCTCTCCTCATATCCCTTCCTTTTGCCTGGCTGTTCTTCATCCTCTCCCCATATCCCTTCCTTTTGACTGGCTGTTCTTCCTCCTCTCCCCATATCCCTTCCTTTTGCCTGGCTGTTCTTCCTCCTCTCCTCATATCCCTTCCTTTTGCCTGGCTGTTCTTCCTCCTCTCCCCATATCCCTTCCTTTTGCCTGGCTATTCTTTCTCCTCTCCCCCATATCCCTTCCTGTTGACTGGCTGTTCCTCTTCCTCTTCACATATCTCTTCTTTTTGCCTGGCTGTTCTTCTTCCTCTCCCCATATCCCTTCCTGTTGACTGGCTGTTCTTCCTCCTCTCTCCATATCCCTTCCTGTTGGCTGGCTGTTCTTCTTCCTCTTCCCATATCTCTTGCTTTTGACTGGCTGTTCTTTTTCCTCTTCCCATATCTCTTCCTTTTGCCTGGCTGTTCTTCTTCCTCTCCCCATGTCCCTTCCTTTTGCCTGGCTGTTCTTCTTCCTCTCCCCGTGTCCCTTCCTTTTGCCTGGCTGTTCTTCTTCCTCTTCCCATATCTCTTGCTTTTGACTGGCTGTTCTTCTTCCTCTTCCCATAACCCTTCCTGTTGACTAGCTTTTCTTCTTCCTCTCTCGCTGTCTCAAGAGAGAACCTTCATGAAATTCCCTCCCGCTACAAACTTACTAGACGAGTCTATATCCAAAAGTAACCGGAAGTTTCTCGCACCCTGACGGTTATTCTACACCAGTTAAAGATGAAACTAAAACATTATGACTTGTTACCTTTTTACATTTCTCATCTTTTAGAATAAACATCTCTTCAAAAAACATTACACAGTTGTCTGTAATAAACAATCCATTTTGTATCGAACCTTGCGCATGCATTAACCTTCCACTGTATCAATACACTATCTAAAAGGCGTGTGTATGAAGTTTTGACAAGATGGTTGTGGTAGATATATTATCTGGTTTAACCATGGTACTGCTCCAAAAGGTCACTCCAGCAATCTTGCTGGAAATATTCTTCCAGATCTGTGAGGTCAACAAACAACCCAGGTAACTCACCAACGTTGGGCCAGTGTTGGCAATAGATAGGCAAAGGCTGGAAAGGTCGCAAGTGGACTTTCAACGTTGGTCCGACATTGCCAATATTGTGTAAAAAGCGATGTTGATTTGCCAATGTTGGGCCAACGTCTGTGTGTTAGCTCGGAATTGCGATTGATTCCCCAAATACAGTGGAAAGTCTTTGGTAGAATGTTTTCTATTTTTCAAATTTGTTTTTATTTGTTGTTTTTGTCATCCCTACAGATTACATAGATTGTAGGCTGGACTTCCCAAATCCGTCGTGGTACTGGGAAACGCTGTTTTACATCTGCATTTTCATCATCGCCTTCATCTTACCCGTCATCATCATCACCATCTGCTATGGTCTCATGGTCCTACGCCTGCGTACCGTACGCCTCTTTTCAGGCTCACGCGATAAGGACCGGAATCTGCAGCGCATCACACGCATGGTACTCATCGTGGTGACCGTTTTCATCATCTGCTGGACACCAATCCAGTTGCTCGTCATTGTCAAGGCTGTGAGCACCGTGGAAAGTACTCCAGCATTCTCCACCGCTTGGCACTTCTGCGTGGCCCTCGGCTACACCAACAGCTGCCTGAACCCTCTCCTGTACGCGTTCCTCGATGAGAACTTCAAACGATGCTTCAAAGAGTTCTGCTTCCCTGGTGCCGCTGTGCGGGAACGGCAGTCTTTGTCCTCGTACCAGCGGGCAACCAGGGCCGCCGGAGGAACCTGGAGGGGCGGGGGTACCGGAGGTGCTTGCAGTGGGAGTGGTGGAGCAGGTGCCATGAGCGCCGACGTGTTTGGGCAAGCTCTACTCCATGATGTTCCCTACACGGGACTTGATCGTGAAACGCACCCGCCGGCCTGACTAGCGATGCAGCTCTCCCCGCTCTCTTCTCCGGCTGGCATCGGAGAGGACACCACTTCCGAGCTAACCTTCACTACAGGATTGTAGACCTAAACGGATGCTGCTTTTCTGGTGGGGTGTTTTGTTAAGTCTGCCGGTCGGAGGAGAACCAAGGAGAGCTTTTCTGCATGTGGTGCAAACATGTTTTGGCAAAAGCAAAGGTGCAGTGGACCTCTTAACATCCCAGTAAAAGATTCTTCTCAACTTTCAATATGTTTGGTGCTCAAGATAAGCTTACAAACACCATCTTCGGTCCATGCAGGGTGCTGGTCAATCCAGTGCCTTATAGTCTTATAAACCAACACTTTGGCAGATTTTGCTGCCATGAAGTATACATTATGACGTCACTGCTGGGAGGTCCTGAATCCATCGTTTTTGTACCCACGACCCGGACAAGCCGATCAACATACCTGGTGCTGTGTGCCAACATCATCGACGAGCTTCACGCGCGCACTATTCAACTAGGTGCCAGATGCCGCTCCCCAGGTGTTATTACAACAGGAGAAAACGTACCTGGGAAATGCATTCTCATTCCTGCTTTGACATAGATCTGATGGAGAGAACTTGCTTACATGATCATTCATTTATCATGAAGGAAAACTTGAAAGAAGAGGTTTGCAAACAGGTGGTTTTCAGTGAGCTGCGGAACCTGTGAAAAGTTTCATTCATCTTGTGATCCGAATATTTACTGAAACTACGGATTTCTGACACATCCTTTAGAAAATGAAGTATACTACTGAAAACAAACATACATTTTGAGTGGACGGAACAGCACTGATGAACCCCCCCTTCCCTCCCCCAAAATCATCATTATCGACCTTGAGGTTTCCCTTTGACCAAATTAGACCCAAACAAACGCTCTAAAACGTGTTAGTCTTATTTAAAGTGTAATATCAATACCAATCTCTTGTACACATTCAATTCCTTTAAAAATTGGTAGGTGATAAATGAGGCCCTGCGTTACCTTCAACTACTCGAATCACGCGTACCATCAAAACTTTCACTCTCAGATTCTGTTTTGGTCACTTTGTCTCAATTTTGAATAAGCATCAGTATCAGGATTCTCTTTCAATTTATGAAACAGTTTACCAGGCATAGCACTATAATCTTTCACTTTATGGGTTATAACCAACCCGTAGCTTATATGCCTTGCTCTTTCAGTGCGATTGATAAATCTATGGGTTTCACCTTCTCCTTAGATTGTTTGCAACAAGTGCAGAGGAAAGACTCATTATTGAGTTTTCCCTTCATTTATGAAGAAGACTGTTCACATGAATCATGGAAACTTACCGGTCAATTTATTAATGATGCAGATGCTCCTGCCCAAACATCAACCGCACTGTTAAAGGAAGTAGCGTAACCTGGTGTCAAGACCCTGCAAGAAGACCAGACCATTTGTTATCCCCAGTCCAGGCAGGAAATTGGAGTTTGTTTCAGGATGTCGGCGACATCTTGCCTACTCTTCGTGAAGGAACATTCAACAGAGGGCTCACGCATTGAAGAATTGCCTCAACTGTGAAACACAAGGATGACAGTTTATAACTTATTTAACTGAGATTTGAAACCAGACAGCTCAGAGGTGAGTGTGCATCCTTCTAGGCTCTCCTGCCAATCTGGAAACAGTAATAAAATATGTGGAGATCCACTGGGATCAGTTCATTTTGGATATGCTCCATCATTCAGGTCATTTTGTGAATGGAGGATTGAGCTGAATGAACGAGATGACTCCTATACTCCATTAATTTGTCGATTATATTGACCGGCAAATTCACCAAGCGATCTTCTGAAGTGTTGGAAGGGATTTCCATAGATCTGTAAGCGCTATCATTGCATCATTGAAGAGTTTCCGCTTGCTTGTATGCACATTGTATTGGGCTCAAGACTGCAAAGTGTATTTCCTGTTATATATATATATATATATCAACATAATATGGACAAACCGACTCAGTTGCAGTCTGTGAAAAAGAGAACCACCTGTTGCATTATGCAGTATCAGCATCTCCGCTGCTACTTATAGCATTAGTCAGCCTACGTGGCTTTAGGAGACTTTTTGGAAGGACATTACCTACCGACTTGAGAACTGAATCAATCCACAGATGCGTTTCTGCCTCTCTGCTCATCATCAGCATGGAGTGGATGCCCACAGATAGAGTTGACATGCTGTCACATGAGAGTGTATATACCACTGAGGTGTGTGTGTGTGTGTGTGTGTGTGTGTGTGTGTGTGTGTGTTTTCCAGTGTCTTCTGAAATTTCTTTCAGAATTTTTGGAGATTTGCAACAAATTTTAGTCGTCAATCATCGTTAGCAACTGCACATTGGGCTAGGATCCTATCATGAATTCAGCCCAATGGTGACATCAACACTGTGCTACTAACAAAAGTACCCGTCGCTTCACTGACATATTTAATAGAAAGACTGCATGTTATACTTCACAAATATTCTACTTTAGTCCCTCTATAATTTGTCTGAGGTCATCTTCCATCTGCTTGGGAGTCAGCCAACATCACCTTCGTCAGCCATCCTTGCTGCTTTTATATGAGCAAAAAGCACTTCTGCTTTGCTGTGAAGCTCTGTATTGGATGCATTGGTTTGAATCTCTGCTTAAAATGAATGAAATGAAACATTTTGAAAATTTCGAATTATTCTCGCTCAGATTGCAACATTACCGTATTGCATATTGTTAAGTTGTTTAAACTTTCTTTGTATGAAAAGATGATTTGTAATACCGGATACTACTATGTGGCGCTATATGATACATAATTACATAGACAGAATTGGGGTCTGCCCCTCCCCCACACCCGGAAACCTCTACCCCAAATATGCTGCCCTGACAGAAACCATAATGGGGGTATCCTTAGGCAACATGCAAAATTTGGTTGGATTTGGTTTGGTAGTTTTTGAAGGATATATAAACAAACAAATTGAGCTTTATATATTGGATGACTAGCAAAAGTACTCCGCGTTGCAGGGCAATGCAGAGTTGCTACTTGCCGGGAATATGAAGGGAGGAACCACCTTTAGAGGCCATTTTTCCCCGCAGAGCAGGGGTTAGCCTTTTTCGGGCACAATATGAAGGGAGGGGGGGGGGGGAAGAAAAGAGGGGAGGGGAAGGGAAAGGGTGGGAAGAGGAAAAGGGTGAGGGGATGGTGGAGAGGAGGGGGGGGGGGTAGGGAAAGGATTTCGGAAAGGATGGGGAACAGGAGGGAAGGGAAGAAGGAGAGGGGAGTGGAGTGGAGTGGGAGAGGGGGGGAGGGAGGGGGCAGGGGTAAGGGATATGGATGGGGAGTGAGGGGGAAGAAAGGGAGGTGGGGAGAGGTAGGTGAGGGGAAGGAGGGGAGGGGAGGATAGGAGGAAGGAGGGGAGAGGGTTGTACTTAACGTTGTAATAGTCATCATTTCCCATGTTAAAACCTTAAAGTTTGTAAGATGGTCAAAATTTATCGTATTTCCACCAAATTTATTGTAGTCAAGTGTCAACCACTCCAGTGACCACCAAAACTGAAAACAGAAATTGAATCGGAGTTAGAATGAACCTTCAAGGTCTTGAAGAACATTTGAGATCTGACCCATCAATCCCCATGTTGTCCTTAAAAACTGTAAGTTCTTCAAAATTCATCATATTTTCACCAAATTTGTTTTACCAGGGATTTTATCGACCATAACTTGCTACTAAAACCAAAAACAAAAATAGAATCCGAGTTAAAATAAACCTGTGAGGCCACTCAAAGGAAAAACTGTGTTTTCCCCAAAGGAGTTCCTCTACAAAGTCATAATTCCTGATTTATAAGCCATCCACCGGCCATCCTAATAAAATCCGAAAGCGTATAACATTGGGCATGCAGTAAGTCATAACCTTAACAAAACCTTTCAGTTGGACAACTTGATTCACGCCAATAACCACGCGGCCTAATATCTAGCCAATACCAAGCTGAGGCGCGAGGCCTTTTGCCCATCTTTTAAAACATCAATAAATCCAACACCATAAGTGCTACAAACACAAGCCTTCCCTTATTGTTCTCTGGACACCCTTGTTTTTCCAAATAGCCATGCCCGTATCCGCAGCTACGATGCAGGAAACCTGTGTTGCAATCGTCTAAACCCAGCTCAGGTTCCCTGTTAGTGGGTGAACAATCACAACAGGCCAAAACAAAATGGCAGTTTAAGAACCCAACGATATGACAGTGGCATGACGAAGATGGCGAACTGCCATTTTGGGAAGGCTTTTTACGTTTTTTAAAATGAACACCTCGCTAATCATCTTCAAAAAGGGTGTTTTAACAAACCCAAACACCCAGTTTTCATTCATGCACTCATTTGGGGGTCGACAAGTATGCACACAAAGTTTGAGGCCTCTATCTTTCATGGTTTCGGAGTTATGGAGGAGACACATACACACACGCACTGCCTTTTATTATTATTATAGATTACATCATAACTGTTGATTATAGTGCACATACTCTGGTTTTTTTTTTTTTTTTAACCATCTTTACTGTATCTATTCACTGATCACTGATCCCTGCACATTAGGGCAGAAAATTGGGGTTTTGCCAGTGATAACTTACCTTCTATTTGTTGAAAGACACCACAAGATACCTAACTCTCATCCAATGGACATTGCACTCATTGCTGCAACATGCTGCTTGTGAAACACCATTCCGACAGTTTGTAGTCGGAGGGAGAATCAAACCAAAACTAGACAGCTCTGAATCAGAGGTAAGTGTGCAGCAGCCTCTGCACAATCCTGTCTTGTTAATCTTACGATGCATCATTCGTTTTTGAAACCAGTGTTTTCATATTTTTCTGTACTAGCAAAGGTATCCGCCCTACGGGCGGGGCTTCAATTGGGAGGCCCAAATGAAAAGGCAAATTATCAGAAATTGAAGGCTTTTAAATTTTAAACGATATATGTAAGCATCCGTTAAATCATATCACACACAAATCATCAAAATCTAAACAGTATTTGTAGAATTTCAATAAAAGCCACATCACTGTTCATATCGGTAAATATTATTTCATCGTGTTTGGAAAAACTGGAAAATTGGAAAAATTGGAAAAACAATATGGCCTATTTTACTCCAGGGGATCCCAGAAAATTATAGATCTTATAATTTTGTTCTTGTCAAACACCCAACCTCTCCACAAATTTTTCTCCGAATCCATCCACAACGTTTTGAGATATCCTGTTTACAGACATACAAACAGACATGAACCAATTGGTTAATCCTGCTTTTCGCTTCGCATGCATGGGGTAACAGCACTGCATGAACAGCCTAAATATATGATAGAAAATGTAATGTCATGGTGAGTTCAACCCATGATGGCAATTTTGAGGGACAATGCTCAACATCATAAGATACATAATTCTGTTTGTGTGTTTATGTGTGTGTGTTTGTGGCTGTGTTTGACATGTATGGGCTTCTAAACTGCTAGATGGAATCAGCAAAAAAAATTTGGCTGTACTTGGGGTGAGCCTGGGGAGGTTTTCAGCATTAAAAAAAAATTGTAGTCACTGGGGTTCGGAAAGTGAAGGGGTGGAGGACGCCAATTCTCCATGTAAATGTGTACCGTATAGCGCTACCGGTGGTGGGAGAGGGTATTACAAGTCAGCTGTGGATATGACTTGAATTTTTCAAGATACACGTGGCATCGTGCAAGTGCTTTACTAAACTGTGCCAGAGGATTGGTGGCCATTTTGAATTCCAAGATGGCCACCACGTAATAATCGAGAAGAATGGAAACATTGATTTTCCAAATTCAGTAGAACATTATAAATATAAGACAAATGTATACATATTTGCGCATCTCCAAAACTTCTGAATGAATCTCTGAATCTGTATGTTATGAACTTTACTAATATACCAGATCTCTTTAACGTTGTGACGTCCTGAGGACAGTGACTTGGAGACGGTTATGAGGCCGGATGTTTCCATTTCAGGGACTGGGCATGCATAAAGTGTATATACCTGCAGCTACCTAAAATCAACACCACCCGAGAGAATGTTGTGCCAAGAAATGTACAGCAAAGGCGTACCTCGACAATCCGCACTTAGTTTTGTATACACGAGCACAGAACATCTTCATATATGGCGTATAGCGTTTCGTTCCTGTGGACTTGAGTACATACGTAGAACATGCTCTACCTGGGCATTGAGGAAGAAACTTTTGGCATTCCCAGTCGTGGATACATGTAAAATATTTAAACATTTCACAGTCAAATCACCGTTGAATCACACCCGTGGCAAAATGTATTAATGAAAAAAGGAAAAGCAGTTCTCATGTGAAGTTATGGTATTTTTATGATATGTACTGTAGAATACTGTATAATACTGTAGAGCACTGTAGAAGCAATATTCTGTAGGTCGGTTAATGCATCGAGCAAGATGCATGCGCATGCGCATGAGTGACGTATTGTTACCGATGGACATATGGTTTTGTTTTTATATGATATCTTGCTCTTTCAGAAGCTCGATTACCGAAAGGAACTTTTTCGACAAAATCTGGATACAAGGTATGTTCACGAAACAAAATACGTCTTAAAATTTATACACATTTAACTCTCTTTTCCTGAAAATGAAAATGTTTTCCAACTCCCTTTTTAACCGGAAACCTTGCTCGTTGAGTGAGAATGTCTTAGGTGGTCACAATGTAGAAACAATTCTGGTTTAAGGTTGACAAACGTTTTTGAATACATCCTGCTTGCAGACTGAAACCTATTTTTATTGTTATTGGCAGAAGGCACTGATGACGTCATCACTTCTTAGCACGCATGTTCCAATATTTATTTGCTTTTACTAATTTTTTGGCCACGGTGGTAAATAATTGAAATGAAACCAGTTTTATTCGATTGGGGAAATAGGTTTACAAATTGGCATCTATATTTTGGTTTAAAAAATTCACTTGCAAAAGACATCAAACTTTTCTCACTTGTTTTGCCTTATGTGACCTGCATAGTATTATCGGTGTTTGCATATATATATATAATAAGTTCTCGCTTAACGTCGTCCCAGTTAGCATTGTTTCATTATCAAGTCACTGGTCTATTAGAGAACATACTCGTTTAAAGTCATTCACCGTTCCGTTATAAAGTCGTTTTACCTATATATACGCTACGTTCTGTGGCTTCATTGGCATTGCATCCAAAGTTGTGTTTTCTGACCAGTATTAAGGCTATCCAGTTAATCCCTTGTTCCAAGCATAATACACAGTGTTTATAAAGTGAAAGTATCTGTCTTTTGGTATTGTATGCAATTTGTCAAACAATAGGATTATCAGGCATGGATCACACATGTAGTAGGCATGGATTTTGAATCGACTGGTCCAATTACAGAGTGTTGAGTTTGTAAGTTATTTGAACAACAACTAACTCAGTGCAATATATTAGCATACTTTTAGAAACTATTCTTATGAGATGTTTACAAATTAGATGGGTTCATGCTTCATATATGCATGTAAACAACATGCATATACTGTATATATATATATATATATATATAGAATAAGTTCTCGCTTAACGTCGTCCCGGTTAGCATTGTTTCATTATCAAGTCGCTGGTGTATTAGAGAACATACTCGTTTAAAGTAATTCACCGTTCCGTTCTAAAGTCATAAGCCCACCCAGAGTATGTACAGTATAGGCCTCATATACACCGAGCTGTGCATTGATAACATCGGTGGTCCTGGGCTGAAGTTACTCAGATGTGCATGAATAGTGTGTGGAGGAAGTTGTGGACTGAATGTGTCAATGACTTAAAAGGATTTAAAGATGTTTTCCCCGCTAAGAAGAAAGATATCCTCGGCCTGGCCAATAAAGCGGGTTTTCATGAGGTGGAAGAAGCCGACGTTACGCAACTTCTGCAATCACACGGAGAAGAGCTAACCAATAGAGATCTGAAGCAACTAGAAATTACGAGAGAAAAAGCAACACGAGTAGATGATATTCAATTGTTTGTTTAAAATTATTTAAAACGTATACTCACTCTATATGTAAATAATGTCCATTGTCTGACGATAAAAAACATTTTCCCTGGAACCCAACCCCCAGTATTTACATGAATTCTTTATGGGGAAATTGGATTCACTTAACGTTATTAAAGTCGCACTTTTCAAGAACGTAACCACAACGTTAAGCGAGGACTGACTGTATATGGTCATAATGTGGGCAAAGAAGAATTTTAACGTGTGACCAGGAGGGCGGTCGATACAATTAATTACAATTTCTAGTTGAATCACATTCAAACAACACAAGATGTACATTCTGGTGCAACCTCTCACCAGGTATTTATACCCTGATAAAACTTTCCCCAATGAGTTATGAATTTAACTCGATTGGTCTGCTACGTCACACCGTGCTATCTTAACAATGAATATATTTGATACTTGTAATACTTGCATATAATGCACTTTATGTAAAAAAAACAACAGCATTTCATTTCCATTTTTAATCTTTGCATCAAATTTCTAGGTCACTGGAAATTCTTTGTGGGATGCAGTGAACATGATGTTTTTGCTCTTGGTATAAGTGTGTAATTACGACGACGGTATTATTACTATTATTGATATTATGTTGATGTTTTTTCATGTTAACACTGGAAACATACTTTAATGTAGTGCATCCCGTGTTTTGCGTAAGCATGGCTGACTTGTTTTAAGACTTTTAACTACCTGAGAGTGAAACGTGAAAGGGAAACTTTGCTAAGAAAGAATTGCTTCAATTTTGTTGCCCTTTGAAGGTGCAAAATTCAATTCTGACATAAATGTACATTTGATAAATGAAGGATCCATTTTTGAAAGGAATGATTTTTAAATGGATTGATGCTGCTTTCGCGATTGATTGTAAAAGCGATTTTTGGTATTGTACAATATTATACTTGTGGCTGTGAAGTTGTGTGCACTATTTTGTTAATTCGAAAATAAAACGTGTTTTGTGTTTCATCACCTGGATTCATGTTCATTTAGTCGATATAAGATTTTTACCCTCGACAGTGGAGAGGGTATTGCATTTGAGTCTGTTTGTTTGTCTGTTTGTCTGCACAGAATTAAAATGATTTTCTCTGCCACCCTTGGTCCAATTGACAGGAAATTTTCACCATAGGCGCACCTCCTCCTGTATAAATTTTCATGATAATTATGACATCATAGGTCACGTAGTATGGGCGCCATTTTGGAAAAACCGAAAAACGTTGCACCTCTATATCTCTGGAAGCGCTGCATAGAAAAAAATGAGACATGGCTCATTGTAAAGAAGTCTCCATGTGGAATAACATTTGTTAATGATGTCATAGGTGCCTCCATTATGACGTCATAATTCGACAAGTACAAAATTTCATCCGATCAAGATGAAATTTATTGAGCGTCATCTGGGGATAAATTGGTGAAGGAAAAAACATAATGATGACGCCATCGGTCACGTGGTTCGGCAGCGGTATTTGTTTAAACACAAAAGCCTTAAAACCACTAAAAACACATCTAGGCAGAGGTCTGCAATCTCTGATTGCTCTTTCTTGTTTTATAAGATAGAGGGGGCTGGATGGGGAGTGGGGAAATACAGCAATAACAGCAATCCAATGATCGAATGGCGCAGAAGCCCACCAACTGGAATGCCGTGACATCATCCAGCGCATGGCGAATGCTTTGAGAAAAATCTACTTTCAACTTGTCAGAGTAAAAGGAGTTGGAAGTTGTTGTTGTTGTTGTATAGCCCAGACAGTTCTCTCGAACAAGCCTGCAGCACGTAGACAGCCGATCAATCTCCCAGGAGCGACCCAGATATTCCCCACATCCAGGATAGTGTACCCCTGCCTTCATGAAGTCATAGCCATGATAGAGTTAGAGTTAGAGTTAGAGAGTGAGAGTGAGAGTGAGAGTGAGAGTGAGAGTGAGAGAGAGAGAGTTGACTTTTGTGT